>NC_056747.1:669429375-669438950 GCF_019279795.1 Protopterus annectens | reverse complement strand
TTCCCTTCCCTGTTTACTGAATATCAGTCTTAACTATGCCAATCTTTTCTAGCTTTTGAAGTCTTCTATTGGCTGGGCTAAGCAGGTATCCCATGCTGCACTGCTCCATTTTAGTTAGAGGACCTAGTCCTCCCCTCTTGTCCTGTGTTGTTTCTCTTCTAAAACCATTTGAGTTAGAGGTTTTAGTGTCTATTTCCCTTCTGTGTACGTTGTTAAAAAAGAGAACGTTTTAGTTAGAGATTTTTAGCCTTAGTCACGCCTGTGGTTCGTCCCTTCTGGAGGATTTCTCAGGTGTGCGGTAAGTTGTGTAAAACTTGTTCTTGCGCTTCTTTAGTGGTGTTTTGGCGCAATCTGTCGTTTTTCCTGTCAGACAGTGACTTATTCATTGTTGTGGTATTTGTGATTACTTGTTTAAAATATCTCCAAAGATTCCAAGGAGCACAAACCTTCAGGCTTTATATAGTGCTCTAAGTGTTGGTTAAAAGATGTCCATTACCGATGGATATTCTGTTTGCATTTATGGCCTTGGAGCAATCCATCTGCAGGAGTCCTGCAGCTTCTGCCATGCTTTTAGTCTCAGGGTGCTTCAAGAAAGAAAGAAAGAATAAGCTAATTCTAAAGGGACTCTTGAAACCCTTGTTCGAAGAGGCCATGGATTCTTCTTCTAGTTCTAAATCAAAATCCTCAGTCAAAAAAGAGATCTCCAGCTCCTTCAGTTCCTCTGAGCCACCAGAGAAAGTCACAAAACTTGCTTCAACCTCCTCGTCTCCACTGTCCTCTGGGCCGCAGGAAGTGTCGGTGTGATGGAACCGGCTTCGGCTCCAATTATACTGGAACCTCTTTGGAGCCGATCACCCAGTATATTAGATCAGTGTCATCTTAGAGGAGATCTCGATCTCCCTCCCTGCCCTCCAAATCCTTCAGGACTCTTTCAGATGTGGATGTCGATAGGGTGATCAAAGGCTCCTCCAGTCACCGGTTTTGGCAAAATTGTTTTCGTCTCCGTCCCAGTCTGCTCCGGAGCCCGTCTCGATACCTTCTTCGATCATTCCTCCTCCGAGTGCATCTCTTGTCTTCGGAGACGGAATGTTCTGCTCCATGTGATGTTTCTAGGTAGGTTCCAATGGCCCCTCCGGGCCTATCGGTACCGACGTCTGCTCCGACCCCGTCCGCGCCATCCACATGGTTCGGGACTCGGGATTCTTCACTCGGGCCCGAGGGGGACACTTCGGGACACATTTCAGTTCCTAGTCTCCAGCTCAGTGCCTCGGCTCGAGGAACCCAGACTCCTTTCATGGTCTCGGAGGATGGCCGGTCCTCGGACTCTGGGGGGCCCTGCCTTTGAGGGCCATGAGCATTGTGCTGGCCAGATCTTCAGTTACATCATGCGGGGGTCTGTCATTCTGTCCCCTACCACAACGGTGAGAGCGTCTGATCACCACCTGTCTGTAGACAGCGGAGCCCCGAGGCCTAGGGATACCCCCACGAGTGGTCCACAAGTTTCTGAGAGCCCTTCAGAGTTCTTGCCTGAGAGCCCCCTAGAAAGAAAACATGCAAGAGGAAGCGCATAGGCTCCCAGGATTAGTCTCTCACCTTTGATGCTGACCTTGAGGAATCGGAGGGGTCCCCCAAGTCATCCTCTGATGATGTTTCTTTCTTCGACATCCTGGAGATATTGAAACAGAGGTGACTGGTTGTCCAAAGTCTTCCCGAAGGCCTTTGGTGCTCAGCCCTCCGCCTCCTGGGTGTCCCCAGCCTTCGACGAGCTCCAGGATTTAATTTGTCGGAGGGTGTGGGCAAACCTTGATTCTGTGGAACCCATACCCAGGAAACCCAATAAATTTCTTTCTGCTCCCCCAGGTAAGGAGTTTTTGTCCAAAGGAGTCCCTGTGGATGCCATGGTGGTGGCAGCGGCCACTCAGATGGAAGTAACAGAGATTTCTTCCTCCGTTCATCCTCCTAACAAGGAGTTTGTGGTACCATGGACCCGCTACGGAAGCCGTGACTCTCTCATCAGCAACCTTTACCATATGGTCACTGGACTACCGGTCTCATTTTTACTCTGCTCCAGAGAGTTCTCATCAAGGAGTTAGGAGATGCTCTTGTGGGTAACGTGCCTGAGGCGGTGGCCCAGACGGTTAACGCCCAGGTGTCTACCCTCAATTCCATCATTAACTCCACCATGCAGCTCATTTCATATGCAGCCGAGGGAGCGAGTAGTGCAAGCTCAGGAGTCGCATCTTCTTAGAAGACGAGCCCCGCCTGGCTGGGCGCCTTTGTCATTTCGCAAGGAGGCTCTCAAGCCTCTTTCACCTTTGGATGGTGGTTCTTTGTTCAGAACCAAAGTGAAAGAGACTCTCACCAGGTACTATATAAGAGGGAAAGACCCCTGTCTGCTGTAGGGTCCATTTTTCCCTCTCTAGGCCTTTCAAACTCCCCAAGGCCCAGTGGGTGGGACCCAATGTGCCGTTCAAAAAATCAGAGTTTTTTTCCTGGTGCATGCATAGTCCAGTCTCTCCAGAGGGCAAGAGGAGGGGAGGTTTTTCGGAGACGCCACCCTAGAGGCAGAGGGGGCCCCCACGATTCTTTTTGCGGCTCTCCCTACTGTCGTTCCTGATGGGATGCCCGACTTTGCGCTTTCAGAGTGCCAGTCGGGGGTCGCATTACACCCGAAGCTTGGCAAATGCACGTTCTGCCTGCCAGGACCGATGGGTACTTGTAATAATTTCCGAGGTTATGTCATCCCCTTTTCGTCAGATCCCCCTCCAGTCAGGAAAATCCCAGACGTTCCACCCAGTCAAAGGGATCACGCAGCTTCAGAGGTTCCAAAGCTGCTAGGAAATGGAGCTGTCCAGTATGTCCCCTCAGACCATATCGGATTAGGGACTTACTCGAGATTCTTTTTGGTGCCGAAAAGAACAGGGGACCTGAGACCCATCTTAGATCTCAGCCAACTGAACAACTATGTACAAATGTCCATGTTCCATATGGTCACACTACAATCGATTCTTCCATTGTTGGGAGAAGTATGGATCTGCTCCATCGACCTCAAAGATGCTTACTACCATGTCAAAATGGACAGGGCATCCAGGAGTCACCTACCCTTTCGGCTGGGAGCCTGTCATTTCCAGTTTCGAAAGTCTCCTACCCTTTGGTCTCACCACAGCTCCCCAGGGTGTTCACCAAGTGTATGTATAGTGCACGTGACGCTCACTTGAAACGCTCTAGGATCTCCAAGTGATTCCTTTGATCTGGATGACTGAGTCCCTACTCTCCCCACCAGGCATCTACTAATCCAAACCAGGGACGCTACCATCACTCCCTGTCAACAGTTGGGCATGGGCACTGAACTGGGAAAATCTCTCTCTTTGTTTCACAGCATGTCATTTTTATAGGTGCAGAGTTAGACACCGCTCTAAATGCGAAGCCTTTCTACCATGAGGAAAGAATCAGTCTTGTCTTGTACAGCAACAGGTGCACGCCACTGCTTCTGAGGAAAGTTTAAGGCAAGATTGGTTCTTTAACTCCTGAGGATTATGTGCAGGGTGTCAAACCCCATTATGTTGGTCCCTCTAGCAAGATTGGTAAGCCATGAGTTCTTCAATGGCTCCTCTTTGCTCACTTGGTCTCTCCCAAAAAACTTCCACCTTCCCACCCTATTTTACTCATGGACAGATGCAAACAGGATCTCAAAGTTGCTGAAGCTTGCACCAACAATTGGACAGGGAAACCATTCTGCTCCAATCTTCAACCCCGGTTGCCACAGTGACCACGGACACCTCCCAGATAGGGTGGGGGGGCATTATTTCGGCCAGACAGTCCAAGGCACGTGGCAAGATCACGAGATACATCTGCATATCAGTGTTCTAGAGATGAGGGCGGTGCTGCTTGCGTTGCAGACACTTTAGAGCTTTCTACCTCTAGGGACTATTGCAATGCACTCGGACAACATGTCAGTGGTGTGGTATCTGAACAAGCAGGGGGGATCCAGATCATACCCCCTGTGCAGAGAGGCCATGCGAGTGTGGCAGTGGGCAGTATCTTCCAAACAGCTTCTGGTGGCACCTCACATTCCGGGGAAGTCCAACATGATAGCAGACAGGCTAAGCAGAGCTATTCTGCTGCCTTACGAGTGGTAGGTCCCTCGAATCGTGATAGTGCAAAAACCACTTCTCAGCAGATGGAGAGGGGGTCAGCCTTGCTGCGACCTTTTTGCCAGCCCCCTCAATTCGAAATGCAAAAGCTACTTCAACCTGATCCCCCCCTCAGGGGGAGTCACCCAGGGACGCTCTAGTTCATGATTGACCCTCCGGTCTGGTCTGCTTTATGCTTTCCCTCCATTTCCCTTGCTATCAAAAGTGATTCAGAAAGCGCAATCCTTGGGAAGCAGAATGATTGATTGCTCCACACTGGCCTCATCAAGTCTGGTTCCCCTTTCTCCACACTCCTACATTGTGGACACACCTTGGATTCTGGACCCACAACCAGATTTACTGACACATGTCAGGTCAGTTCCACCCCTCTCTGCGGACCCTCCAGTTGACAGCCTGGCTACTCCTCTTCCATCGTTAGTTAGGCTTCATCGCTTTTCACCTGAGGTAGTTCATATTTTATCCTCCTCCTCATAAGCCCTCTAGTAGGAAGATTTAGTCTAGCAAATGGAAGAGGTTTTCTATTTGGGCTCATACCCAAGGAATTGACCCTTGCACAGCCCCAATTGCTTCAGTCTTGGAGTTTTTGTCTATGCTTTTCCATTAGGGCTCAGCATCAGCTACCATTAAAGTTCAATTGGCAGAGATTTCTAATTTTCATGTTGCTAATGAGACTAGTCTGATGGCTCACAGACTCTGTAAGGCTTTCCTGAAGGGGACTCTATTACTCCGTCCTCCGGTCTCAGAATCTATCATGACCTGGGATCTAAATTTTGTCCTGCAAGCCCTTACTTCACCACCGTTTGAGCCTGCAGCTACCTGCAACTTAAAAACTTTTGACCTGGAAAACTGCCTTTTTAATAGCCATCACTTCAGCCAGGCGAGTTTCAGAAATTCAAGCCCTTTCTAGCAAACCTCCATACTTTATCTTTCATAAGGACAGGGTTTCTCTTAGACCAAACCCTTCCTTTCTTCCTAAAGTGGTGTCCATATCTAATCTTAATCTATTGAGTTGCCAGTATTTTTTTCCCATTTTTCAAACAAGGCAGAATTTAAATTTCATCAATTGGATGTACGTAGACAGCTACGTTTCTATCTGCACCAAACTAAAGATCTCCGAAAATCTGATCAACTATTTGTCTCCTTTTCAGAAAACAAAATTGGGTCCCATGTCTCCAAAATCACCTTATCGAGATGCATTTCCCGTTGCATCTCTTTCGCTTATTCCGCAGGAGGTAAAGACCTACCGTTTCCTGTCAAAGCTCACTCTACTCGGGCTGTATCTACAGCCTATCAAACCAGATTGTCTATGGATGATATTTGTGTGGCAGCTACTTGGGCTTCTCATTACAAGTTGGACGTGGTATCTAGGGGCAGGTTTTCCTTTGGTTCCACAGTACTCGGGAGTATCTTCCTATGAGCCTCACAGGATGCAGGTGCTAGTGATGCTGTCCCACGGGTAAGAATGTAGGCGAGATTGGACTACATAACATCATACTCACCATAACGTTCGATGTATGTAGTCCATCTCACCTCACATTCTTACTTAACCTCCCACCTTCCCCCTTCCTGGAGGATCTGGAGGTTAGGAGGTTTGATTTACAGAGTTCCCTTCACCTTAACTTATTCTTCTTTACCTGGATGTTGTTATGCATGGGTATGAATGAGTGTTCGCAGCAAGCTAGATCTGGGGATATGGAGCAGTGCAGCATGGGATACCTGCTTAGCCCATCCAATAGAAGACTTTGAGCTAGAAAAGTTTGGCCGAGTCTGAGCGGATATTCGGCTCCAAACCCTACGGGTAAGAATGTGAGGCGAAATGGACTACATACATTGAACGTTATGTTGAGTACATAACTTCTTGTTTTGTGCTTGTATATCTTTTTCTGCGTTTGCTTATAAAAGCTAATTTTCTGTTCAGGTGCCTGGTTTGCCAACTCCAGTTGAAAACATGATCCTCAGGTATGTGAAGGCCAAAGCTGACTGGTGGACTAACACTGCCCACTACAACCGAGAGCGTATTCGCCGTGGGGCTACTGTTGATAAGACAGTGTGCAAGAAGAATCTGGGTCGACTTACTCGACTCTATTTGAAAGCAGAACAAGAGAGGCAGCACAACTACCTGAAGGTAACTATATTTCTAGATTAGCTGGTCTGATATGTCGAATGATCTTGGTACTGCAGCTTGAGTGTATTTTTCACATTTCTCAGCTGTAAATTTTTCATCTTTTTTGTTTTGCATATTAATATTCCAAAACAGCAAACTTAATTGTCATGAAAGTGTGGTTTTTATTATAAAGTTCTGTGATTAAGATGTCTGCCTCACATCTCCCTGCTTTGTGTTTCATTCCTAACCTCCAGTCATCTTTGTGGAGTTAGCATGTTCTCCCTATGTTTTTGCCCTCTTATTCCTCCTACCCCTCCAAAATGTGCTGGTTGACTGTCTGCAGTAAATTGACTGGACTAGCTGCAGTAATATTGTGTGTGATTTTTGTTTTTTCCTTTTGCCTTTATCTGCTAAGTCATTGAGAAGGCTCTCTGGACTAGCACACTTTCCTGATCAGCAAATAGGTATCTACTTTATCATTAATTTAAAATTGGTATAATCATATTAAGATTGAAAACAAACTAATACATTTGTAACCATAGCTTAGTGTTCCTTATGGACACAGTAAAAGGAGTACAGAAACACAATAGCTATGATGATAACTACAGCAGGTACATTTGAGATTTTTAAAGGCTGAAAATACACCTTCTGGATGAAAACTATTTAGGGACCAAGAGCATTTTCACTTTGTAGGAGTTGATTAGTGAGGATATGATGACTTACAGTTGTCTGTCTAAGTTTTAATGACATAGAACACCCATTATCGGGTGTGGTATGGCTAATTGCAAAGGAGAGAATACATGTAGGATGCACCGATGCATATGGATTTTGCATGTGTGTTAAGTAATATTGAGAATTATGAAATGGTCTAATAGAAGTAGGTTATGTACAGCATTCTCAGCAAATATATGTGTGCAATACCTATTCACCAGAAAAAAAATTAATTTTTAATGACTAAAAATAAAATAAATATTTATAAATGTGGTGGTGTTTTCCGTATTGGTGGTTCTCAATAGTCAGGATGTAGGATGGTGCCGTTTTTTCGAGGGACTATCAGTGTGTATCTGCTGATGTTTTACTGTTTACTACCACTTCCTTTGTCTCTCGAGAAGAAAGTTTCTAATGCACCATTGTACATTCATTTCTTGATTACCTACATTATAAGGCTCTGAGTAGCAAGGGATCTGGAGCCTCTCCCATTGCTGAGTGGTTGCAAGGCAGATTAAAATTAATCTTGTATAGTCTTTTCACACAGTGTAGCATGCACACCTGTGGACACTTATGATGATTACCAGTTCATAGACAGCATATCTTTGTTATATGGGTTAAAGTTAAAATACTCTGCAAAAAAAATTGCTGACACAGGGTGAACATAACTAGACTACAGAGAGGATACCACAGGTGAAAACTGAAGTTGAAAACTGAGCATTGTGAGATGGCAAACACCACTGTACTTCCTAGTATTTTAGACTGTTCCCTGTTGAATTAATGAACTTGTGCTACCATTCAGCCTTAACTGTGGCAGTAACCATTATTTTTAAACTGTTTCTTTAAAGTAAAACATATCTGTGGGATTTGCTTTAGACTAATATTTTGTGATACAGGTTATATATCTCGTGCAAGTTAGCATTGAAGAAATGAAGTCCAGGCAGGAGATATCCTGTTCGAGAGGAGGGTTTATTTACGTTTTAAAGTAGGGGATAAGTTGAAGGTAACCAGCAGACCTTTGTATGTGGTGCAGCTAATGTGCCTGCATTTCACATAAAATAGTAAGAATGAGCTGCATTTTCAGTTAAGGGGAGTTGGTACTTATGCTTATCAGTACATCAGTGAATATTAAGAACTTCTGACTTCTTGATCTGGAGAAACAAGGCCTTTAAGTGATGTTGTAGAACTTTGTAATATTGAGGTATATATTTTAGCTGTAGTGGGATTATAGAGGACAGATTGGAAGGATGCAGGAGACCTAATGAATTTATAGAACAGTGGAAAGTGATCTGTCATGATGCCGTTTAATGTATTTTAATATATAAAATGTTTAGTATTGTCTGTATCTTTGTAATCCTGACCTTTTCTTGTTTTTACAGTGTTAAATGTTTCCTCCTCCCATGATCGCATTATTTTCCTCATTGTATTTTGTCTTTTGGAGATGGCGTTTAGATTGATTAATCTGCCTCTACTTGAAAAGCTTGAGTGCTTTGTGATATCCAGGATTGACTGGCACATCTTTAGAATACCCCTTTTATAAAAAGTCTGGATGTGATGCTTTTTTTCCTCTTTCTGTGTGATGTTCACTGTTGCACTTAAAGCTTTGCCTTTATTTAATTTGTTATATTGACTTGTCTGTGACATTAACAGATTTTGGTTAACTAAGATATTGACAGTGGCCCATTTCCTTTTCTGTAAATCCATAATTGGTCCAAATGGCAGTCACTGTATGCATTGCAGTGCTGCTTTCTTTTGTAACCAAGGTGCTTAGTTGTCTTTATGTCTTTTATATTTTATAAATGTGAGAAGAACATGCATTACTGAATTGTTTTATGTCCTTTTTGGTAGGACGGTCCCTACATCACTGCAGAAGAAGCTGTGGCAGTCTACACAACCACTGTGCACTGGCTGGAGAGCAGGAGATTCTCTCCCATTCCATTCCCTCCTCTGTCTTACAAGCATGACACCAAGCTGCTTATCCTGGCTTTGGAGAGGCTGAAGGAGGCTTACAGGTAAGTTATTTTCCACTATGTTTTGGAGGTACTGTTATTCCTTACAGGCTCTCCATAGATGAAGTGTGAATGGGGCTGCTAATTAAAATGCCTAAGCTGCCAGAAGCAAACCCTCGGAGAAGTTGTTGTCTCAAGATGAATTACGTATAATGGACGACCTGATTTAATTGCAGTCATAATTTCTTTTTATATCAAACCATTGGTTGACCTCTCTGTTTTTTTTTTTTTATTTCGCTTTCTAGCAGTGCAGCCGGGCCTCAGTCAAACAATGCATTTAGGTTTGAACCTGGAGAATGCAAGTCCATCTGCCATTTGTAGGACAAAGAATGCATCATAATGGGTATTTTGTCATTCACTTCAGGCTGTGATCCGGAAGCAGTTTGAAGATTATAATTCTTGCATTTTATGGTTTAGTTAATTGAAATTGTATTCTAAACCTTTTTTATGTATTTGCTTCTCTTATGATGTCTTGAGAAATCCTATCAACAGATGCATGTGTGGGCATCAAAGTCCCCCAGAATAAGGTGTGTGTGTGTGTTTTTTTTTTTTAAATAGGGAAGAGTCACAGTTCTGATCATCATGATAATTTTGCCATGT
>NC_056747.1:669271870-669428875 GCF_019279795.1 Protopterus annectens | reverse complement strand
AACAAAAAATTTCCAAAAAGGGCAGAGGCACTCATACAAGTTTCAAAGCTGCTACAAATCAAAGCAATAGAAAAGGTTCCTCCTCAGGAACAAGGCCAGGGATTCTACTCAAGACTGTTCCTTGTTCCAAGAAAAGAAAAGCAATGGTGACCTATACTGGACTTGTCCACTCTAAACACTTTTCTCATTGTGCCAAAATTCAAAATGCTGACGTTACAGCAACTTCTTCCCATGCTGGGCAAGGGGTCTTGGCTGGTTACTCTGGACCTCAAGGAGGCATACCTGCATGTCCCAATCAGACACAGCTGCAGAAGATACCTCAGGTTTCTTGCAGGGTCAGAGCATTATCAATTCTCAGCATTGCCTTTTGCCTTATCTACTGCGGCCAGAGTATTCACGAAATGCCTGGCATCAGTAATTGCACATTGCAGACTTCAGGGGATACAAATATACCCTTACCTGGATGACTGCCTTATACAAGCGGACAGCAAGCAAGCCTTGATAAGAAACTTGGACTATGTCATTCACTTACTACAGGCTTTGGGATACACAGTCAACATTCAAAAATCAAGACTACTGCCATCCCAACAAATAATTTTCCTAGGAGCCATACTGGACACAAACGGCTTTCCTCACAGAAGAAAAACAAGAACAATTACCAAATTACTTCAAAAGTCTAGCAAAGCACACCCAGATGACTGCAAGGAAAATCCTGCAGGCCCTGGGTTTCCTGGCATCTTGCATTCTTCTGATTCCACTGACAAGACTACACATGAGAAAACTACAATGGTACCTAAAAAGTTTATGGTCTCAACACAGCCTCAACCTAGAAGCAATTATTCCACTCATTCCATGTCTACAAAAGGAATTTTTGTGGCGGGCACAAGCAAGCCAGCTAAACAAAGGCATGTCTTTCAACAAACCTCAAGCAAGCCAAACCATTACAACAGATGCCTCAGATCATGGGGAGGCACACGTGGAGGGCAGATGCATTCAAGGGCACTGGGCACCCCGGGAATTGCATCTGCACATCAATCAAAAAGAGATGTTGGCAGTGATTCATGCAATCGAGGCCTTCGGAAAATTTCTTCAGCAAGGTCATCTGCTAATAAAGACCGACAACACCACTGTTATTTGGTACATAAACAAACAGGGAGGCACCCATTCTTACCCCCTCTGCAGACTAACAATTACTCTTTGGGAAAAGTCCCTGAAACTGAACATACAGTTGCAATCCCAGTTTGTTCCAGGCAAGGACAATGTTCTGGCGGACAGTCTAAGCAGAAACATTATGGACCCGCACGAATGGATGTTGCATCCAGACATTTTTTCACAAATAACTCATGCATGGAGAAGGCCGGACATAGATCTCTTTGCCTCACACCTCAATCATCATCTGAAGAAGTTCTGCTCAAGGACACACCATCCTCAAGCCTGGAGAATGGATGCTCTCTCCTTCAGCTGGAATTCTCTAACAATCTATGCATTCCCACCTCTACCATTAATGACCAAGGTGTTACTGAAGATCAAAGCAGAACAACCGAAAGGGATTTTGATAGCTCCAGACTGGCCAAGGCAGCACTGGTATCCATTACTAAGGAGCATAACGCGCACCAAGCCGTGGCCCCTGCCTCAATGGCCTCTGCTTATAACTCAGCACAATTACAGGACTGTTCATCCCAACTGCAAACATTGCAACTGACAGCTTGGAGGGTTCCATGACTTCTCCCTATATCTCTCTCTCTCTCTCCAAAAAAGTTCAAGAGATCTTACTGGAAGCACGCAGACCTTCCACCAGAAAAACTTATTCAGCCAAATGGAAGAGATTCAACATCTGGAATGCCAACAAGGGTCAGGATGCATCAGTAATGAGCATCCCACAGATACTAGAATACTTGGCAGAAATGCTTAACAATGGCCTTTCATATTCTTCCATAAAAATACACGCTTCAGCAATTTCAGCAAAATACAACTGTGATCCACCTGTGTTTTCACATCCTTTGCTAAGACAGTTTCTAAGAGGGATAAAGAATATCAAACCTCCAAGAAAACCACCAGTGCCTGCATGGGACCTCAACTTCGTCTTGGAAAAATTAACTCTTCCTCCTTTTGAGCCAGCAGCATCTTCAGAATTGCAATTTCTCTCCTGGAAAACAGTTTTCCTGTTGGCAATTACTTCAGCAAGAAGAGTCTCGGAGATTCAGGCCCTCATGGCAGTACCGCCATTTCTCTTTTTCCATCAGGACAGAGTCTTTAAGAACCAATCCTTCATTCATGCCAAAAGTGATATCCAGGGTTTCTCTAAATCAAGCAATTCACCTGCCTACGTTCTTTCCCAATCCTCAAAATAAAGGAGAAAAGCTTCTGCACACTTTGGACATACACAGGCAGTTGCGCTACTACTTGGACAGAACAAAGGCCAACAAAGTCTGACCAACTATTTGTAGCTTACGCTGCTGGAGTACAAGGAAAAGCAATTTCCAAACAAACAGTTTCAAAATGGATTGGAAACTGCATCAGATTCTGCTACTCTTTCCATGGAAAAGGTGTGCCAACCAATATTAGGCCACACTCCACCAGAGCTACAGCCACCTCCATAGCCTTTCTAAGAGGGGTGGCTACAAAGGACATTCTAGAAGCTGCTACATGGAGCTCCGTGCATACATTTTCCAAACATTACAACCTTCCTTTATATTCCAGATCCCGAGCAGGCTTTGCTTCTGCAGTCCTGCAGGGCATTTTAGCTACACCATCCTTATCTTAGATCCTACCACCCCCAGCTTGGCTATGGTATTCAACCCATATGTCAGGACTGCAGTTGCATTCTTGAAGGACATAGTACAGATGTTCTTCGTGTTTCACTGTTGCAGTCATAACTGTAGGGTGTTCCTGCCGGCAGGCAGCCCGAGGTCGGCCAGAATCCCAAAGTCTGGGTCCGGCGTCGGCTGTTCCAGCAAGTACCCTGACGTCAGAGCGCAGAGGTACAAAGCTGACAGCCGACGCCATCTTCCCCAGTCTTTCTTGCCGTGCGGTGGAAAGCAGCACGCAAGTCGTTGGTTGGCGCATTCAGAACAATGTGCTTTGATTGACTTTGGTCCGAAGTTTTCAACTTCTCTTCTCAAGCTAAGTACCCTGTTGGGGAAACTTTTTTCTTGCTCCTCCGATGTCAGAAAAAGTTAATAATTGTATATCGTGTGGAAAACAAATACCTCATAAAGATTTCCACTCTTACTGTCTACCTTGCTTAGGCCCTGACCACAACGTTTCTTGCTGTTGGTTCTGTGCCAAGTTTAATTTGCGCACTATCAAGCGTAGGTACGATTGGGCCTTGAACTATTTCGGTAGACTATTTAATTATAGGATGTCGTCGGATACTTTACCGATAACCGGAATTCAAAAGAAACGCAAGGACAAGGATAGGCCTCCGAGGTCCAAACAGGATTCTTCGCAGCCGGAGCCAGCATCGGGTTCGGCGGTAGTCAGTGAGGTGCTTTTGCAGCCCGTCGTCCGCCACTTCTGAACCGATGGCCGACACGGACTCCCATGGGGAGCCATCTAGGCCTAATATTTTATCTGCTGCAGGACCTTCGGTCGTCGCTCCTTCAGATGGGTCTGGAACCGCTGTGCAGGGTACCGGCTTCTGAGGGAGTTTTCAGGCCTTCACATATAACTATTTCAACAAAGACAAAGGCAAAGACAAAAACTCCTGTAAAACCAAGGGTTTCCTCTCAAGCTGCTTCGGATTCAGCTCCCAAGTCCCAGAAGCAATTACTACGGATGGCTGAGGATTTACTTACAATGATTAGGGGTTCTAACCCTCCGCCTGAAAAAAGGCCTAGACAGGATTTACCTTATGATTCCTCTGATCAGGCTTCTGTGTCTTCTGTCTCTTCCTCTGACCAGGATTACTCTTTTCCTCCTTATGAGGATTCGGATGCAGAGGACTCTATTCCCTCTGCTTCTCCCCCTGAAGACTTCTCTTTTGGGGAAACCTTACATGAGATGAGAGAGCATTTTCATTGGGAAAGTCAGGATTATTCTGCCTCCAAGAAGAGGCTCAGAGAATTTCTCCTTCTCCCACAACACATACCTTTGGCTATTCCTCCTGTACTTGATATTGTGGATGATGCTTTTTCTGAAGCTAACCTGAATCCTGATTCCTTGCCGCCTGCTCCTTCTAAGCCTGATAGATTTTACAGAGTCCCTGATTCCCATCAATTCTTATTTAAGAACCCTTCTGCAGATCCTGAAACTATTTCTCAGGGTTCTAAAGCTGCTAAGGCCGCTTCATCTAAAAATCCTATGCCCTCTGAAAAGGATTCTCGTGCCTTGGATAGGTGGGGCAAA
The DNA here is from genome assembly GCF_019279795.1 of Protopterus annectens. Taxonomy (NCBI): domain Eukaryota; kingdom Metazoa; phylum Chordata; order Ceratodontiformes; family Protopteridae; genus Protopterus; species Protopterus annectens. The sequence continues at coordinate 669,424,528 of NC_056747.1, read as the reverse complement.
AAGGTTTATACTTCTGCTACTCTTTCTATAAGAGCTTTAAACTGCCAGTTTCATATGTTTAAGTATCAGCAATTTCTTTTGTCTGTTTTAAAGCAAAGGCTTTCTACCTTTCCTGCATGTGCAGAGGACAAGGAATTACAGGATGTTTTGCATGCAACTGAACAAGTTAACAAACATAGTTTACGTTTTGGTTTTGATGCCTTGTAAGCTTCTTGCAGGGCTGCAGCCTCTGGTACTGTTATTAGGAGACATGCTTGGCTTCGGGAGCAGAATTTACCTGAGCAGGTTAAGGCGAAACTGTTAGATGCCCCTGTTCAACATAATGTTTTATTTGGATCCAAGGCTGAGGAAGTTATTAAAAAGATGGAGGAAAAAGCAAAATCTATGCAGACTGTCAAAGATTTCTTACAAGTTCAGCCTCATAGATTTTCTAGAAATTGGCCCTCCAAAAATTGGTCCTTTCCCACTTCTGACAGGCCTCAAAGGGGAAGATATAGACGGTCTAGAGGCCGGATGCAGATGCAGGCCTCTTATAGGTCCAGACAGTGGACTGCGTCTTCACCCAGAAGGGGAGAAGACAGACCTCAATCACAAAGGAAGCAGACCCAATGACTCCCTCTGTTGGGCTACAGGTCCTTCTTGCCTGGAAGCTCCTCTCGGAGGAAAACTATCTCTTTTTTACCAAAATTGGACGCATATAACCCAGGACAAATGGGTTTTGGATGTGATTTTAAAAGGCTACAAATTCCACTTTCATACTCTGCCAAGGTCTTACGGTTGGCCAGATCTGCCAAAACATCAATGGTCAGAGGCCTTAAATCAGGTGGACGCTTTATTGGCCTTGAGAGCCATAGAACCTGTTCCACACCCAGAGATGGGAAAGGGTTTTTATTCAAGACTATTCCTGGTCCCAAGAAAACAGAACACATGGAGACCTATTCTGGACCTCTCAGTACTAAATACTTTTCTGGAAATTCCAAAATTCAAGATGCTTACCCTGCAACAACTTCTTACCATGCTCTCCCAGGATGCTTGGATGGTGACATTGGACCTGAAGGAGGCCTACTTACACATTCCCATCAGACAGGAACGCAGAAAATACCTCAGATTCAAGGCAGGCTCGAGACATTTCAATTCTCTGCACTGCCCTTTGGCTTATCTACTGCGCCCAGAGTCTTTACCAAGTGCCTGGCTCCAGTAGTTGCTTATTGCAGACCCCAAGGGATACAAATTTACCCCTATCTGGACGACTGCCTTATCCAGGTGGACAGCAAGGATCTTTTACTTCAGCATCTACAGTTTGTTCAGCGTCTCCTCCTACTACTGGGATTTTCAGTGAACACAAAAAAGTCACATTTGATCCCCTCTCAACAAATGATCTTTTTGGGTGCTCTTCTAAACACAAGCTTGCAAAAGGCCTTCCTGACCCCAGAAAAACAAGTACATCTGGCATCAATTTTCAAAACCTTGGCTACTTTGACTCAGCTCACTGCAAGGAAATTCCTGCAGGCTTTGGGCTACATGGCTTCTTGCATACTGTTGATTCCAAATGCAAGGCTTCATATGAGAAAACTTCAATGGTACCTAAAGAGTGTATGGTCACAGCATTACCACAGCCTGGATACAATGATACCTCTGATTCCCTGCCTCCAAAAAGAGTTCCTTTGGTGGTCCAGGACTTGTGCTTTAAACGAAGGAAACCCCTTTCGTCTGCCTCAGCCTTTTCAGGTCATGACCACAGACGCTTTGGATTACGCTTGGGGAGCTCATTTTCTAAACTGCCAGCAAGGCTCTTGGTCAAAGAAACCTCTTCACTGGCACATCAACCTGAAGGAAATGTTGGCAGTCCAACATGCTCTGCCAGCCTTCCAGAAACTTTTGCAACCAGGACATCTTCTGATTCGTACAGACAATACCACAGTCATGTGGTACATAAGCAGGGGGGCTCCCACTCTTACCCCCTTTGCAGACTAGCCATGAGTCTATGGGACACAGCTCTATCTCTGAATCTGCATCTTCAAGCTCAGTTCATTCCAGGAAAACAAAATCTCTTAGCAGACAGCCTAAGCAGAAATCTTCTGGATCCCCACGAATGGATGCTGGATCCCAACTTATTCAACAGGATTACAACAGTTTGGGGTTGTCCACAGATAGATCTGTTTGCATCTCATCTCAATCATCAGTTGCCTCTATTTTGCACCAGGTCCTTCCACAAAACAGCATGGAAAGTGGATGCCCTGTCTTTCAGTTGGAGGAATCTTTCGGGATATGCCTTCCCTCCTCTTCCTCTTCTGCCTCGGGTGCTACTGAAAATAAAACAAGACAGACCCAAGATTATCATCCTGATAGCTCCAAATTGGCCTCGACAGTTTTGGTATCCAACTTTAAGACACCTGTTCTTGGAACCTCCATGGATTCTACCTCTGTCTCCTTCCCTTCTGTCCCAGCTTCAGGGTCAGATGCTACACTCTCAAATCAAGACTCTCTGCCTAGCAGCCTGGCTCTACAAAGGCCTTTGATTCCTTCTGCTCTTCCCAAACAAGTTTTGGATGTTCTCTTGGAAGCTAGGCGTCCTAGCACTAGAAAATCTTATGCTTCCAAGTGGAAAAGATTTTGTATTTGGATGCGGGATCGAGGTTCTGATCCTCTTTTACCTGACATTTCATCCATTTTACTTTACCTCTCTGAACTTCTGCTTAAAGGCCTCTCCTTCTCTTCCATCAAAATTCATGCTTCTGCTATCTCGGCTCATTTCAACACAGATCCCCCCATTTTCTCTCATCAGCTGGTGAGACAATTCTTGAGAGGGGCTAAGAATTTAAGACCTCCCAGAACACCTCCTGTTCCTGCGTGGGATCTTAATTATGTTTTGGAGAAACTTACTTTACCTCCCTTTGAGCCTGCTGCTGCTTCAGATATCAAGTTCTTATCCTGGAAAACAGCTATTTTATTAGCATTGACTTCTGCTAGAAGGGTGTCAGAGTTGCAAGCTCTCATGGCTGTGGAACCATACCTTATTTTTCACCAAGACAGAGTGGCCTTAAGGACCAATCCTACATTTATGCCTAAGGTGATTTCTAAGGTGGCTTTAAATCAGACTATTCACCTTCCTACTTTCTTTCCAAATCCTCAAAACAAAGGGAAAAGGATTTTATATTCATTGGACGTACACAGACAACTACGATTTTACCTGGACAAAACTAAAGATTTCAGAAAGTCTGATCAGTTGCTTATCTCTTATGCCTCCAGTTCTTTAGGCAAGGCTATTTCAAAACAAACTATTTCCAAATGGATTGCTCATGGAATACGGTTTTGTTACTCTCATTCTGGGAAACAGATTCCAGGCACCGTTAGAAGTCATTCTACTAGAGCAGCAGCCACTTCAGCAGCTTTTCTCAGAGGAGTTCCTACCAAGGACATTTTGGAAGCTGCCACTTGGAGTTCAGTACATACTTTTTCAAAGCACTACAATCTCCCTTTGTATTCTAAGTCTAGGGCAGGTTTTGCCTCTGCTGTCTTACAGGGCCTTCTGGCTGCCCCTTTTTCTGCATAACCTCCACCCTCCTTCACAGCTTTGGGATTCCACCCTACAGTTATGACTGCAACAGTGAAACACGAAGAACATAGTACAGTTGTGTACACCTACCATAAATGTAGATGTTTGAGTGTCTTCACTGTTGCAGTCGGGGTTTGCCTCCCACCATCCCCTCGTATTTTTTCTGTTTGTCTATCTCCTCTTCCTTTGTGGTGTATTTGTGTTTCCTTTGGGACACCTACTGGATTTTTTTTGGGGAGCTTCTGACATCTGGGGCAAGAAAGGCTGGAGAAGATGGCGTCGGCTGTCGGCTTTTTACCTCTGCGCTCTGACGTCAGGGTACTTCCTGGAACAGCCGACGCCGGACCCAGACTTTGGGATTCTGGCCGACCTCGGGCTGCCTGCCGGCAGGAACACCCTACAGTTATGACTGCAACAGTGAAGACACTCTAACATCTCCATTTATGGTAGGTGTACACAACTGTACTTTTTGTACCTACCATAAATGTAGATGTCAGATAGATATGCAACTGCAGTCAGGTTTTCCCTCCCTCCTACCCCTCTGTAACTCTCTTTTTTTTTTTTGGGTCCACTCCCCCCTTTTACAAATTAGCTGGGGATATCTGTTATGGTGTATCTGTTTATTACTGTTGTGCATGTCTGGAATTTTTATCCATTCTCTAAATTTAGCCTTCCTTGGAGGGCACTTGGCATCTGGGGCAAGAAACATTGAAGAAGATGGCGTCGGCTGATGCTTTTGTACCCCAGCCGCTCTGACGTCGGGGAAGAGGCGACATCAGCCGACGCCGGACCCAGAATTTGGAATCCGGCCGACCGAAGGGCTGCCTGAGGCAGGACAACCCATATGTCAGGACTGCAGTTGCATATCTATCGGACATCTACATTTATGGTAGGTACAAAACTGTACTTTTTGCTTAGGTGTCTAGAAGGTAGCTTTAGGTAGTTTAGGTTTTTCATAATAATTTTTTAAAGAATAGTTCATTCTTTACAGTTCTCTTTTCACAGTAGTTTTTTTTTTTTTGGTGAGAGGCGTTAAATTCTTTACATAGTAACATTCTGATATTGTTTTCCTGTAACTTCTGACATTCCAAGGTTTTAAGAAATGCACAGCCTGTGGACATAAAATTAAACCTCAAGACCCATACTCTGTTTGGGCACTGCCCGTCTTGTTGTAAACTGTGATATTTAGATTTCTTTTGGGACTAGGTCCATTCAGGGCCACAAAGAGAAGTTGATTCTTAAAAGATTACTTTTATTTCAGACAGGGTCTACTTCTCAACCTTCCACATCTAATTCTTCCAGATAAGCTTTGTTTCCTGTGGTAAGAAAGTAGACCAGGAGAAGGGTAAGAAGAAAGAAAAGTGTAAAGGATGAGAAAGATCTGAAGAAAAGAGAGCAGATAAGGCCAACAGATCTGACAGATTCTTCAGGTCCAGCACCTAATACTCAGTTGGACCAAATCTTCCTCACCTCACTTAGATTTTCCCCAGGTACAGTGAGTCCTAGACTCCACTCCCCAATTTTAAAAAAATGACTATACTCCAGACCTCTGATGCCATTGTCTGAGGTCTGTTTGGTCTACCAAAAGATAGATGTCTATCAAATGATGAGGAAAGTCTTGAACAGAAATCCGTCTTGGGGTTCTCTCAGCACTGTCCTCTCTGAGCTCTCTGGGTGCAGTTCCAACTACCCCTCCATCGATTTCTCCAGTACTGTTCCATGCCTTGGATTTCTTTCCCACAAATCTGACCCCCCCATGCACCACATTTGGTGCAAGCAGTTTGGGAAACTTTGATTCTGTCAGCATCTTGTACCATCTCAGATTGTTTTGCATTAAGGTGTGTGTAGCATTGGTACCGTGTCCTGGGAGTTCCCTTGACTTCAAAGTTTTTAAAGCTATAGGTTCATAGGTTTGTACTAGGCTAATGGCTCTGGAGCCTTTACAAGGCTAGCCCATAGGATTACCCTGGCATCATGCCACCCTACCTTTGTTCCCAGTGCCTCTGTCAAGTAGAGCCACTGGAGTGATCCCTGAGGTGATTTTTCTATTTCCCATCCACTCATCAAGATTTCTGTTGAAGAGGGCCAGTGAGGTGCTCTGCTTGACATGTATGGGAAGTCTATTCCATAGCATGGGCAGTCTCTGGGTTATGAACCTGTCCGCCCAGCGTGTTCTGTTGATTGTGGTAATGTGGTTGAGGTCTGTGGATCGTGTGGTGTAGAGTGATTGGGATTTCTTTAAATGTAGCACTTCCGGCAGAGCTGGGTCAGACATGGCTCTGTAAGTCAAGCAGAGATCACCTCTAAGTAGGCGATATGAGACAGAATATTTGGTGTTTTTTGAGTCTGTCCATATATGCCAAGTGTTTAAGGCCTAGTATCCTCTTTGTGAGGTACTTTGGTGACTTCTCCAGTTGTTGCAGATGTCTAGTGAGGTACATGCCAAATTGGACATTGTACTCTGACTGACCTAATGAGGGAAGAGTAGAGGGAGACAATGACCCATTTCTTCCTGGATGCAAAACCCTTTGTAATGAGATGTGCCACATTGAAGGACTTTCTGACCACAGTGGCAGTGTGGTGGTCAAGAGAGAGGTTGCTGTCAACCTGTGTTCCCAGATCTCGTATAATGGCTTCTGTGTTCAGTGGACTACCATCAATGTGGTAATTCAAGGGAACAAGGTTTTTCCCAAGGGGGGGTGACGACACATTTTTTGGCATTGAGCTTAAGGCCATGGTTCTGACACCAGTCGTTGATCTCAGTTAGGCCTTTGTGTAGAATGTCAACATCACTTGCGGAGTTAATAATAGCTCCCAACTTACAATAGTCTGCGAACTTTGTCAGCCAGAGTCTCTTCATGTTGGCCTTGATTTCAGAGAAGTAGATACCAAACAGGAGAGGACCCAGGACCGAGCCCTGTGGGACTCAACTCATGACTGGTCTGCAGTCTGACTTGGAGTCAGCTACTTTCACACTGTGGGTTCTATCTGTGTGCCAGTTTGCAGCCCACCTAGCGATTGTAGGGGTTGATGCCTAGTTTAGTGAGTTTTGCTGTGATTCCTGAGTGGGGAATGGCATAAAAGGCCTTGGCCAGATCAAGGTAGGCTGTATGAACCACCTTGCCTTCATCCACAGTTCTGGTGACTGACTCAAAGAAATCAACCAAGTTGAGCAGGCATGGTCTACTCTTCACAAAGCCAAATTTATTGTAGGATCCAGAGTTTGGAGATTCCCTGTATCCTTGTTTGTTTGGCCCGTGTTGGTGTTCCATAGGTTTGCATATCAGACTTAGGCTAATGGGGCGGTAGTTCCCAGGGTCTGTAGTCGCTCCTCTTTTGTGGAGTGGGATGACTGTAGCAATGTGCCATTTGGAAGTGACAAACCCTGAGGTGTGGCTGTGATAGAACAGAGCGCACAGGTGAGGTGCCATTTCACTCTGTAGTTCATGTTGAACACAGCTAGGGATATTGTCAGGTCCCATAGAATCTGTATTCTTGGCCTTGGACAGTGCTGTTTTAACCTGTGCAGCAGTAATACTGGGTGCCTAGCAATCTGCTGGTATTGTGATTGGTCCTTTGAGGGGAGGGTAAAGTTGGCACTGAATCTGTTGGTCAGTATATTGTCAATATCTGTTGGCTCAGTATAGGAGGTACCATTGTGCAGTAGCTCAGATCAAATCTGGATATTGCCATGGAGATTCTTTATATAACTGTAGAAGGCCTTGTGGTTGTCTTTACTATCTGCTGTAATTCTGTTTTTATAGCTAGCTTTAGAGGATTTGATGAGGGATCTCAACATGTTCTTTGTGTTTCACTGTTGCAGTCATCACATTTGGGTTTTCTGCCTGCAGGTAGCCCTCAACCGGCCTGAGTAACCAGAGTCTTCGGATTTCTGCATTGGATGTTGTCGCCTCTTGCTTGACGTCAGGTCGTCAGGGGTATAAAACATGCAGCTGATGCCATTACATCATTCTTTCTTGCTGTGCTGTACCCGAAGCAGAAGCAGTTCGCAAGTGCCATTCGGCCGACTCCTGAAATTTCCGTTTTTAGAGTTTCCGACCCGAAGGCTTCAAAAAAGCTAAGTACCCGGTTGGGGATCCTTTTTTGTGTTCTAACCGATGTCAGTAAAAGTTAACAATTGTCTTGCCTGTGGAAAGCAAGTACCTCATAGAGATTTTCATTCTTACTGCATCCCTTGTTTAAGCCCAGACCACGACGTCCCTTGTCGGTTTTGTGCCTTATTCAACACCCGAACTATTCGTTGTCAGGCTATTTTTGCAGCTAATTATTTTCATGCTCATTCTGTGTATTCCGAAATGGCTTTATCAAGCCATCCGACTACCAATCTTCCGAAAAAACGTAAGGATGAAGACAGAGACAGACCACATAGGTCCAAAACTGCCGACAGCGCTTCCGTTAAACTAGTCGCCATTACTCAGTGAGGTGCTTTCGCAGCCCCTGATACCTGCTACTTCTGATTTGCAGGCCTCTACGGAGATCCATTCGGAGTCCGGTATGCCGCAAGATGCTTCTTGGACTATGGAACCTGCGCGTGTCTCTACCTTGGATGGATCTGGAGCCGCTGTGCAGGCACCGGCTTCTGAGGGTGTATTCAGGCCTACATACATTCATATTAAACCGACGCAATCTTTTTCATCCAGACCAAAAACTCGTGCCATGCTTAGAAAACCGGCGTTCAGACCGCAGGCCCAGGCCCATATGCCTAAAAAACATATGCTTAGAACGGCTGAAGACCTCATTACCTTGATTAGGGGAATCCAGCCTTCCCCTTCTAAGAGACCTAGAACTGAGTTTCTTTCTGATTCTTCTGATCAGGAGTCTGATTTTTCTGCTCCTTCTGATTACCTGGATTTGCCCTTTTCTGCTTATGAGGATTCTGATGCAGAAGATTCCATTTCCTCTACTTCCCCTCCAGAGGATTTTTCTTTCAGTGAAACATTGCACACCCTTAGGGAGCATTTCTGCTGGGAAAGCCAGGATTACTCTGACTCCAAAAAGAGGCTTAGGGAATTCTTACTTCTACCTCAACACAGGCCTTTAGTTATCCCTCCTGTTCTGGACATTGTAGATGATGCTTTCTTGGAATCTAGCCTTTCCCCAGACACTTTATCTCCATCTCCCAGAAAACCTGACCGGTATTAGAGTACCTGACTTTAACAAGTTCCTCTTCAAGAATCCTTCTCGGTTCCAGAGACCATTTCCCAAGGACCAAAAAGCATTAAGGCTACTGCTGCCAAAAATCCTGCCCCTTCTGATAGAGATTCTAGAGCCTTAGACAGATGGGGTAAGAAGGTATACACTTTTACTACTTTGGCCGTTAGGGCTTTAAATTGCCAGTTTCATATGTTAAAATAGCAGCATGTTATGGGGCTACTTGAACAGAATATGATGTTGATTCCTGACTGTACTGAACAGAAAGAATTAGGATTTAATGCATCCTGCAAAACAAGTTGGTAAACATACTTTGCAATATGGTTTTGATGCTTTAGAAGCATCTTGCAGGGCTGCTGTCACTGGGTCTGTACTTAGAAGGCATGCTTTGCTAAAGGAACAAAACTTGTCAGATCATGTAAAAGCTAAATTACTGGATACGCCCTTAAGCCAAGACCGCCTTTTTGACAACAAAGCAGAAGTCGTCCTCAAACGGATGGAGGAAAAAGCTAAATCTATGCAAACTGTTAAAGATTTCCTACAAGTGCAGCCTCCCAGATTCAGTAGGCATTGGCTTTCAAAGAGCTGGTCCTTTCCAGTCCTTTCTAGGCTTTTTCAGTCCAAACCCAGGAACAGCACACCACCTAGGCTAGTCTCAGGCTTCACACAAACCTAAGCAGTGGGGGGCTCCCATTCCCAAATCAGGGAGTAGTAAGCCACCCCCCTATGGAAAAATGACACAATGACTTAACTCTTCCAAGCCCTGCTCTACTACCTGCTTCCTTAGGAGGAAAGTTCGGCTTGCATGCAAAGAACCGGGAACTCATTACCCAGGACAGTTGGGTTTTGAACATGGTTTCCCAAAGATACAGATTCTACTTCCACACCCTACCAACACCAAATGTTTGGCCAGACCTTCCCCCAAATCAGTGGGCGGAGGCCCAACAGCAGGTTCTGTCTCTCCTCAATATCAGGGCTATTCAGCCTGACCCAGCAGAACAAAGGGGACAAGGCTTTTAAAGACTTTTTCTGGTACCCAGAAAAGACAACTCCTGGCATCCTATCCTGGACCTCTCTATTCTCAGTACCTTTCTGGTAGTTCCAAAAGTCACAATTCTAACTCTGCAACAGCTTCTTCCCATGCTAGCGACGGATGCCTGGCTGGCAACCCTAGACTTAAAAGAAGCCTACCTGCACATCCCAATAAGGGAATCTTGCAGGAAATACCTATGCTTCAGGGCGTGCTCCATGCACTATCAGTTCTCTGCACTTCCTTTTGGCTTATCTACTTCGCCCAGGGTGTTCACAAAGTGCCTAGCTCCATTCAATGCATTTTGCAGGCAGAGAAATATTCAAATTTGTCCATACTTGGACGATTGTCTGATTCAGGCAGAAAGCCAGGACTTGCTATTGCAACATCTGGCATTCGTAAAGAAACTTCTAACCTCACTGGGGTAAACCATCAACAAAAAAAATCTCACCTAGTATCCTGCCAAGAGATTGTATTCCTGGGAGCAAGCTTGAACACAACTTCCCAGATGGCATTCCTCACTCCAGAGAAGCAAATTTACTTGACAACCTATTTCAAACTATTGGCCACAAAACCCCAGCTATCTGCAAGGAAAATACTTCAAGCCCTAGGGTTCATGGCCTCTTGCATTTTAATAATTCCATATGCAAGACGGCATATGAGGAAATTCCAATGGTATCTAAAAAAACTATGGTGCCAACATTCTCAGGACCTGGAAACAATGATTTCTAGCATTCCTTGTATCAAGACAGAGATCCTTTGGTGGGCAGAGGCCTGCTACAACAACAAGGGACTCCCTTTCACTCTACCCTCTGCCCCCCATACCCTAACAACCAACGCACCAGACTGTGCATGGGGGGCTCACATGGCTGGGCAGAAAATTCAGGGCAAATGGAACCAAAGACAGATGCACCTGCATATCAATCAAAAAGAAATGTTAGCTGTACAGAATGCTCTGACAGCCTTCGGAGACCGTATTCTGCCAGGACAACTATTGGTAAAGACAGACGACACCGCAGTTATGTGGTACATAAACAGGGGGGGACCCACTCGTGCCCTCTCTGCAGACTAGCCATGGCTCTGTGGAACACAGCCTTGAGCTACCAAGTACACCTGCAAGCTCAATTCCTGCCAGGCATACTAAATTCACTGGCAGATGACCTAAGCATTAACCTCATGGACCCACATGAATGGAAACTAGAAGCCAAAATATTCAACCTCTTGAGGAACAAATGAGGAACTCCAGAGATAGACCTGCAAATTCTGCACAAGATCTCTCCACAGCCAAGTTTGGAAAGTGGATTCCCTGTCCTTTACATGGGAAAGCATCTTAGTTTATGCCTTTCCCCCTCTGCCTCTCCTCTCAAAGGTTCTACTAAAGATCAAACAGGACAAGCCAAGGACAATACTGATTGCATCGGACTGGCCACGCCAGCACTCGTAGCCCCTCTTGCGCAATATGGCACTGCTACAATCATGCACCTGCCTCAGACCCCCTTCCCTGCTGTCCCAGCAGGTGGGCCAGATTCTGCATCCTCAGCTTCAAACCCTGAATCTTGCAGCCTGGCTAATTCCTTGAGCTGTCCCTTAGCATCCCTCAGTAAGCAGGTTCTGGATGTCATTCTGGAGGCAAGGAGGCCTTGTACTAGAAAAATCCTATGCTGAAAAGTGGAAAAGATACTGTTCCTGGAGCCTGGCTCAGGGGATTGGGCACAACAGTGCCCAGCTTACCTCAAATTCTACAGTACTTAACAGAAATGCTCCACAGGGGCCTAGCCTTCTCATAAATTAAAATTCATGCCTCTGCCATTTCTGCACATTATAATACAGAGCCACCCCTTGCTAAAGCAATTCCTTAGAGGGGCCAAAATTTTAAGATCCCCTAGGAGAGCTCCCACTCCGGCCTGGGACCTTAACTTTGTATTGGAAAAGCTCACCCCCCCCCCCCCTTTGAACCAGCGGCTACAGCAGAGTTGAAATTCCTTTCTTGGAAAACAGCCTTCCTTCTAGCCATCACTTTAGCAAGAGGAGTGTCTGAATTACAGGCCCTCATGGCAGTGGAACCCCTCATTGTCTTCCATAGGGACAGGGTTTCCCTCGGGTCTAATCCTTCCTTTATGCCCAAGGTGGTGCCTTCTGTGGCCCTAAATCAGTCCATTCATTTGTGTACTTTTTTCCCTAATCCACAAAACAAAGGAGAACAAATACTGCACTCTCTGGACGTAAACAAACAGCTTAGATTCTATTTGGACAGGACTAAGCCTACCAGAAAATCTGAGCAGCTGTTAGTTAGCTTTGCTGCAGGGGCAGAGGGAAAGTCCATTTCAAAGCAAACCATCTCCAAATGGATAGCCCATTGCATTCATTTTTGCTACAAGCACCATGGAAAACTTTCCCCACAGTGGATAAGATCACATTCCACCAGGGCTACATCTACCTCTGTGGCTTTTCTCAGCGGGGTCCCTACCAGGGACATACTAGAAGTTGCTACCTGGAACCATGTTCATACCTTCACCAGGCATTACCACTTGCCTATCTTTTCTAAGTCCAGAGCTGGATTTGCCACTGCAGTCTTGCAGGGATTAATAGCTGGCCCTAATGCTCTTTAACTTCCTCCTCCATTCCTTAGCTTTGGGAATCAACCTAAATGTGATGACTGCAACAGTGAAACACGAAGAACATTGTACAGTTGTGTACACTTACCATAAATGTAGATGTTGGAGTGTATTCCCTGTTGCAGTCCTAGTTACCCTCCCTCCAGCCCCCTGACCTCTTTGCTGTACCTCTCCTTATGGTTGGTATGTCTATTTTTTCTTGTGTATTTGCTTTTTGATGGGGGTTTTACCATACCATTTAATTGCTTTCTATTGTGGGGGCACCTGACATCTGGGGCAAGAAAAACTGATGTAATGGCATCGGCTGCATGTTTTATATCCCTGACGACCTGACGTCAAGGAAGAGGCGACAGCATCTGATGCAGAAATCCAAAGACTGTGGTATTCAGGCCAACTGAGGGCTACCTGCAGGTAGATAACCCAAATGTGATGACTGCAACAGTGAATATACTCTAACATCTACATTTATGGTAAGTGTACACAACTGTAATTTTTTTGTTGACCTCTCTCTTCTCAGTACCTTTCTGGTAGTTCCAAAAGTCACAATGCTAACTCTGCAACAGCTTCTTCCCATGCTAGAGAAGGATGCCTAGCTGGCAACCCTAGACTTAAAAGAAGCCTACCTGCACATCCCAATAAGGGTTGAGGCTGATAAGGGAGTTTTTCTAGTCTTGGGACTTTTACCTTATTCCGCATCAGTTTCCTCCTTCTGTTGTAAAGTTTGTTTATGGCAGGGGGACCACCAGATTGGCTTCCTTTTTTAGGAGGAGAGCATATTGGTTCTATTGGGTATGGTGAGATCCATGTATTTGTGTACGTGTCTGTACAGTGCATTGGTGTATGATTCGGCAGTCATGCAACTATTCTCCATTTGCATGTGTGCCGTGAAGTTAGCAGTCTCTGTTTTTAGGATCCTAAAGTCAGCTTTGGAGAAGTTTTTCATATTGGTTACTTTTGCGGGGGGTGGGAGGGATGTGGATTTCCAAGTGATTAATTTGTTGGTTGGATCTAACCAGGGAGGAGTTGACTATTGGTGTAGAGCCACAGTCGCTCACATTAGTAATGACCAAGTCAAGGATGTTGCTACTTCTAGTGGAGTAAGAATGAGCTGGTCCAGGGCATTGGAATTAATGAATTCCAGGAAATGTTGGGCAAGTGGATTGGTACATAAATGGTTTTCCCAGTTAATGAAGGGGATAGTTGAAGTCACCCTGTATGAGAGTGTTAGGTTGGACTCTAATATTCTCCAGGGTGCTTAGGAATGTGGAGTGAGAGTCTTGGGACATGGTGGGGTCCTATAGCAGGCTACAACCTGAATCGCTGTCTTACCCAGTGTTAACTGCACCTGAAGTATCTCAGATGCATTATGTTGGGATACCAATCTAGAGGTGTTGTATCTTTTATGAATACGGAAACACAACTGCCTTTGGTGCTTCGGTCCAAGTTCTGGGGCCAAAAGGTGTTGAATGAGTTATAGCCTGATAATGCAGGGGTGCTTTGTGCTGTCTTGAGCCAGATCTCTGTTGCAGCACAAATGTCTGTTCTCCATTTTAAGGAGTGCTTTGAGCGAGTGCATTTTGAGATCTAGACTTGTAGCATTGAGCAGCATAACCCTCATATTGCATTTGTTTGTAGCTGTTATGGTGGTAATTTGGTCTTTGGAACACCGCCTAAAAAAGGCACTATATGGGTGGCAAGAGCCTTGGCCAGTATCTGGAAGCCCAGGGGTGACAGATGCAGGCCATCTCTGGCAAAGCATTGAGGTCTGTCAGTTATGTCATCCCAGTCAGACAGATACTGGATCCCTTTAGAATGATACCGGAAACTTAGCCAGTTGTTGAAATCAATCATTTTCTGCTTGTACTGTGGTATCATTCTGGGTGATGGTAGAATTACTGTTCAGGACTAGGGTCATACCCACCTAGGCTACATAATTCGAGAGCTCCTCCATGTCTCTCCATGTAGTCCAGGGGGGTATATCTCAGGTCATTCAAACCCACATGTACAATGACAGTCATATTTGTACCTGTTGAGGAATCTGAGTGCATGCGTTGTCGGATCCTGATGCCTGACAAGCAGCTGACTGTTGCTTTCTCCTTATTCAACCTTGAGTGGGACGTCAGTGTGCCTCACTATCGAGTCATCTATGACTAGTGTGTTGGGCATGCTGTTTTGCTTTAGGGGCTTTGGTTGAGTGACGCACTGTTTAGGAGAGTTGTGTCTCGTGATTAGTGTTTTGTTGTGGTGGTCGAGTGCATTTCTGCTTTGGAGGTCTCTGCTGTTTGGGTCGATTTTTATTGAGAGCCTCTATGAAGGTGGGTGTGTAGTTTGTGTTTTTATGTGAAGGCAGTGCTGGTGTGTGTGTTCTGGAGGGCTATGTGTTCCATATGGTGTAGTGCAAGTGTTGACCTTCACCTCTTGACCAGCTATTCAGTCTTGGCTGGAGAGTGCGTGGCTTCTAATTTGGATATACAAGTGCATCTCTCGCATGTCTGAGTGTTGGGAGGTAAGAGGAGAGGGTTGTCAGTGTACATGAAGCAGTTGCTACATTGCCTTAGGATGCCCAAGTTCATCAGGTTAATAGCAGAAAGCACAGGGAACTGTCCTTTAGATATGCCTGGAGGTGTGGGCATTAATATGTAGTGGATCTTTTTCCTTGTAGAACCTTTAGTGTTGGTAGCACTTTTGTGTGCTACAATAATTGCTACAAGAAGTATAGTAAAGTGATAAACTAATAACCTAGTAAAAGTGTAGTAGAGGAGAGAACTAGCAGATCTAAGTGAAAAATTGAAGCGCAGACTTTGGCACTGCTCAGAAGCTTAAAACAGTCCTGGATACAACAAATCTGTATCTGGACTAGACTAGTTACAGGAAAAGTGGGAAACGAGCACAAATGCAGGCTTTTAAACCAGAAAGTTGAAAGAGATGGAAAAACTGCCCAAACGGTCAATAAGCTACAATTCCAGAAACCACTCCTCTTGTGATAGGCTACCTAGTTCTTACCACTCCCACTGATGAACTAGAAGGCTTCCCTCCAGCACAAAGGCTTGGGGGGGCTCAGAAGCTTACCAACAGTCCTGGATACAGCAAATCTGTATCTGGAGTAGACTAGTTACAGGAAAGGCAGGAAACTAGCTTAGAATTATGTCCATCTCTCGGGACTACAGCCCTGTACATCTCTGGTCCAAGATCAGCCTCTGAGGCGAAACTGATTGGGGATGAGATTGTTCCTTTGGATAGGAGGGATGTTCCTTGGTTCTGATCATGGCCTTAGATTTCAAGGCGATAGAACGGGTTTTGGCTAGTCCAAGAAGTCAGGTGCCACCTTTGAGCTCAGATCCCCCTCAGTTTTTGTTGGATCCTGTGACTCACTCAGCTCGTTTAGATCAATGGATCATTCAGTCCCTTTAGGCTTGGAAGATGCTTGAAGGTTGAGTTCCCAGTCTGACTCAGAATGGACTCATGAGATTCCCCTGAGACAAGGTTCTAGAAAACAGACCTGCAAGCGGAAACACCTAGACTCCTCTCCAGAGTCTCACGGAAGATGCAGGTCTTAGATGAAGTGAAGTTTCCTCAAGGACCCCTCTAGAAGGTGTCACCTTTGGTGACATCTTAGAATTGATGAAACAATGGTGGTTGGTCCACCAAAATGCCTTCACCAGATAAAAATCTGTTCCTCTAATCTTTTGGTACTGTCTCATCTGCATCCTGGGTAGTACCACCTGCTGATGCCCTTGTATACCTAGTGGCTCAGCAGGCCTGGATGGAAGTGCCTTGACATAGTGGAACTTATCCCCCAAAAAAAGATGAAATTTATTTATTTATTTATTTATTTATAACCGCTTTAGTGAATTGTCACTTGTGGTATAGATAGAATTACATTTATATAAAAATATGCAAACCATATTTACAAATTCACATTTACAGATATTGTACATCGCACAAGTTGTTGTATAGCCTATAATCTAGACAGCATTGCATAAATTATTCAGTTCCTGCCTTCTGTTAAACTTCATTTCTCTTCCAAAACATTTTTCTTCATGTATTGTTCCCACAGTTTGCATTATTTCTATGCAAGTCATGCCTACCCCCTTTTTAAAGGTCCTACTTCCTGTTCTTTCATCTCTGCTACAATATTCGCTACTTCAAGTATAGTTGGTTTAAATTTTCTTTTCCATTTTCTAGTAATTGCTTTTTTGGCAGCTAACAGAATTAGTTAACAAGACCTAACTGTGTCTAGACAGTTGAGATATCCTGTATCCCATCTCAAAAAAAAAAAAAATGTCCTTAGTTACATTATTTGCTCACGTAGTATTCCTGACAGAGTACTCTATAGGGAATTTTTAATTCTGCCAACTGGCGATGTGAAAACAAGGTAAGATTTTGGTAGCCTCGAAGGTCAGAAAGCAATGGAGTAAGGCTCTGTTGGTAGATGGCATGATAGTAACAGCAACCACTAAAAGGAACTGTCCAAGGAGAATTCTTCTGTTCACCCCCCACCCACCCCCTCAACAAGGAGTTGAGGGTATTGGATAGGTTCAGGAAACTGACATATGCTTCAGTGAGCTTTGCAGTTGAGTGCTAAGCTATTTCACCCATTTGACACTTTGAGGGACCTGACCAAGGAGCTTCCAGAGTCCCTCGTGTTCAAAAAAGTGGACTCACAACTGTCTACCTTGCAGTCCATCTTAATGTGTCCATGCATCTGCTTTCCAATGCAGTTGAAGGCACAGCTTGGGCAGCAGGCACCAGTGAAACCATGCATCGGCACGCTTGGATGCACTAGTGTAGCTTTGGAGAAGGCTTTAAGACATCCTTCATCGGATGCTCCATTTGATAGTTGCAAACTTTTCGGGTCAAAAGTTAGAGATGCTTACTAGGAACTAACAAGATAACAAAACCCTCTCTGCTGTTGGAATCTGTTTCTCCTCCCCCAACAGACCTTTTCTAGGAACCAAAGGGATAGTAAGAAGATATGATTCAGAAAGAGGGTTATCACCAGGGCACCACTGGAGACATCCCATAGGGACAGAGGCAGACTACACAGCAAGGGGTTTCACAGTCCCTTTACCAAGAAACCCTACCAGCACTCCTGAAGAGTTAACAGACTGATGCACTCTTTTCGTAGTTGTTGGGGTGCTTATCCTTAACATCCACAAACCTAACAAAATATTACAAACGACTCCTTGGTGTGAAGGATAATCACCAGAGGCTATTCCATTCCTTTTTCTTACCCTCCAAAAAAAAAAAAATTGATTCCTGATGTTCCGCCCAGTCAGTTGGAATTTGCAGCAGTAGAGCTTTTCAAGTTGCTAGGAAAAAGTCTTCCAACAGGTTCCCAAGACACCAATTAGGATCCTGAGACTATTGTAAATTCTTTTTAATTTGAAAAAATAGACAGGGGACCTCAGGATAATTTTGGACCTTAGTCATGTCAACCAGTTCATACGATAGACAAAGTTTGGACGGTCACCGTGCAGTCCCTATTGCTTCTAAGGCAGGATGAATGGATGTGCTTTGTAGATCTCCAGGATGCCTACTACCACACAAACATAGAGGTAATCCAGGAGGTTTCTCTATTTCTGGCTAGGAGCAAATCATTTTCAGTTTAGATCACTGTCATTTGGTCTCAGCACAGCCTCCCAGGTGTTCACAAAAGTTATGGCAGTAGTAGCAGCTCTTTTTCTGACTGCAAGGGATTCTTGTGTTCCTGTACTTAGATGATTGGCTCCTTCCTGCTGCCTCCAGGGATCTTCTGGTTCAAAATCTGGACCTGTTGCTACACGTTGTACAAAAACTGGGGATTATAGGTAATCTGTTCACAACTCATCTGTAACACATTCAGCACAATATGTTTATCAGATGTCACCTCAGCATGGTCCTTTAAGCTGCCAAGCTTCCAGACATCAGGGTAATAGTCCCTGGTAATCTCTTCATCTAGTGGCCTTCTCGGTCATTCAGTATCCCTTTCCTCAAGCAAGGTTAATCCTTCATCTGCTAGGCTTGGTGGCCTCTAGAATTTTGTTTGTAACCATACTTGCCAGGGAATCTACGTGTCCACCCCCTCTGTACCATGATTCACCTCATGCAAGTTTTCAGAGATCATATTAAATGGTGGATAACCTCTCCATCAGTAAAGGAAGAACTTTGTTTGCCCATCAGATCTTTAGATGCTTCCCTTCTGGGGTGGGGCATTTCAAGGGGAAAGAGTTCGGGGTACTTGCTCACCTCTAGAGGCCAACCTTCACATCAGTGTCTTGGAGATGAGAGTGATCCTGCTAACATTGTGGGCATTCCTTAATTACTCCCTCCCCAAGAGTGTGATTTCCATTCAGACAGACAACATGATGGTAGTCTGGTATATCAACAAACAAGAGGAGACCCAGTCATACCCACTTTGCCAGAAAGCCATGAACATTTGGCAGTGGGTGATGTCTTCTCATCATTTTCTGATAGAAATGCACATCCCAGTGATGTCAAATGTACTAACAAATAGTTTGAGCCGGTCAATTTTCCTGCCTTACAAGTGGTCCCTCAAACAGTAGCAACGCAGATTTTTCAGCCACTTGGGCCAGCCTTGCTGTGTGATCTGTTCATAACTAAACAAATTGCAGCAGTTACTTTGCCTTGATCCTGCCACAGAGATGGTCACCAAGGGATACTCTAGTTTACATTTGGCCCCAGGTCTCCTCTATGCTTTTCCTCCAATACCACTGTTAAAATTAATTCAGAAATTCAGAAGGTACAAGATCAGAGTGTGATCTTTAATGCTCCGTTTTGGCCCTAGCAGGTTTTGTTCCCCTTCCTGTAGCCTCATCTGATAACTCCCTCCATGGGTGTTGGATTTGAATCCAGACCTTCTGAGTCACCCTTCAGGGATTTTTAGATCCAGCAGAGGCAGTCTGGAAGTGGACGTTACGCTTCCTCCAATTGTAACAGTAGCTGGAGATGCCAGACTATCTTTCGTTAAGTTCAAAAATGTTCTATTTCAGCCTCTTCAAAAAGGTTAGATCATTTCTCTGAACAGTTTGTTTAATTTTTTTTCCCAGAGCTGTTTCAGAAAGGGTACATTTTTTCACCATCAAAGTGCAGATGGTAGGCGTATCAAATTTTTATGTAGGGCACAGTGACTGTTCCATACCCTGTCTTAAAACCTCAAAAGCATTCCATAAGGGCACTTTTACTCCAAACTCCAGTCAGAGACCCAGTTCCTCCGTGGGATATCACTATTATGCTTCAAGCCTTGATCTTTCTAACCAGCACCTGCAGTAGACTTGGTTTCTTTAATGGAAAATTAATTTTTCTTGTTGCAGTTACTACTGGATTTGTTTTTTCATAAAGACAAAGTGGCCTTGAGAACAAATTTTTCTTTTTTAACAAAGATGATATGCAAAATGAATGTAAATCAGTCAGCTGACAACAGCCCCCCCGATTCTTAGAGGAGAGTATATGCTACACATGCTAGATATTCTTAGCTCAGATTCTTACACTGGACCCAAGGATATCAGAAAATCAGATCAGCCATTCATATCCTTTTCCAAATCGAAGCTGGGTAAAAGTATATCACAAGTCACACTTTCTAAATGACTGTTTGAATGCATTTATTTGCCTTTACAGACTAAACCAAAACCTCATTCTACAAGAGCTATGGCTGCTTATACGGCTTTCATAAAGAGTTCCTGTTGATGACGTTTGTGCAGCAGCAGCATGGTCAACTATCCATGCCTTTGTATCCCATTACAAGTTGGACGTGCAGTCCAGATCACGTTCCTCTTTTGGTTCCACTATTTTCAGGATGCCCTCCCTTGATGCCACCCAGGTTTTCTTCAGCTCAGGAATATGATAGGTCTGTGTTGCCTCATTTTTGTTTGGTTCAGCATCACCCCTTCCCTCCCCTTCTAGTATTGCCATTGATGCCTTCTGTTGAAGGACAAACCTCTTCTGAGATCCTGTCCATCAAATTTTCCATGTTGCACCTTACTGTAGGTAGTGATATGTCCGGTAGCATGTAGATGTTTTAGTCCTAGAATATAGATATCTGGGGATATGCCATCAAATTCGACCTGAGTTCCTTTAATGGAAAGGAAGGAATTATGGCTGGATAGGGAAGAAGAACCTCAGATCCACAGTTTCATAAAAAGGCACTGAGGTGTGATCAGACAACCCAAAGGTTGAACTGAAGGAAAATGAGATAACATGGATCTATCATTATGTTAAGTACTTAATCTTTTTTTTTTTTTTTTTTTTTTTTGTGGACTTTCTTCCTTTCCTGCTGGCAATCAGCCTTTTTCCTTTGGGTGTCAGAGCCATTTAATGCTTATTATTCAACCAGTGGCTGCTGCCTTACGCAAGAGTCAACTGGAGACTACTGCCATTCAGCCAAGGTTAGAGGTTATTAGATGTTTTTCGTGTTTCACTGTTGCAGTCATTATATTTGGGTTATCTGCTTGCAGTAACCCTCAGTCGGCCTGATTAACAAAGTCTTGTGTCCTGCGTCGGTGCTGTCCCTTCTTCCATAACGGCAAGTTGTCAGGGATATAAAACATGCAGCCGACGCCATTCCATCAGTCTTTCTTGCTGTGTGGTGCCCGAAGCAGAGGATGCTCGCAAGTGCCAGTTGGCCGACTCCTGAAATTTTCATTTTCAAATTTCAGAACCGAAGTCTTCAACTAAAGCTAAGTACCCTCTTAGGGAAACTTTTTCTTGCTCCTTACCGATGTCAGTAAAAGTTAAAAATTGCATTACTTGTGGAAAGCAAATACCTCACAAAGATTTTCATTCGTACTGTATTCCTTGTCTAGGCCCTGACCACGACGTACCTTGCGGTCGGTTTTGTGCTTTATTTAATCAGCGCACTATCCGTCGTCTGTATATTTTCGCTTATAAATATTTCTATTCTCTGTTTAATTATCCAGAAATGTCATCTGTTAGCCATCCGACTACCGGGATTCCGAACAAATGCAAAGATAAAGACAGAGACAGGTTGCCGAGATCCAAAGCTGCCGACGATGCTTCTCCTAAGCCAGTCGCCAGTACTCAGTGAGGTGCTTTCGCAGCACCTGATACCCGCTACTTCTGACTCGCAGACCTCTACTGAGACCCATTCTGACTCCAGTATGCCGCGAGATGCTTCAACTGTGGAACCTGTGGATGTCTCTACCTTGGATGGGTCCAGAGCCGCTGTGCAGGCGCACCGGCTTCTGAGGGCGTGTTCAGGCCTATGGACTTGCATATTAAACCGACGCCTCCTTCATTTAGGCAAAAATCTCGAACCATGCCTAAGAAACCGACGCCCAGGCCGCATGCTCCGTCCTCTATGCCTTAAAAACAAATAAGAATGGCTGAAGATCTTATAACTCTAATCAGGGGAAGCCAACCCCCCCTCCCCTTCTAAGAGACCTAGGACTGAAGTTGTTTATGAATCTTCTGACCAGGATTCGGATTCTTCTGATGATCTGGATTTGCCCTTATGTACTTATGAGGATTCTGATTCAGAGGATTCTTTTCCCTCTGCTTCCCCTCCAGAGGACTTTTCTTTTGGTGAAACCTTACATACTCTAAGGGAGCATTTCCTCTGGGAAAGCCAGGATTTTTCTGATTCAAAAAAGAGGCTTAGGGATTTCTTACTCCTGCCTCAGCATAGGCCTTTAGCTATACCTCCTGTACTAGATATAGTCGATGATGCCTTTTCAGAATCTAGTTTGGCCCCTGATTCTTTGCCTCCTGCTCCCAGAAAACCTGACAGATATTACAGGGTTCCTGATTCTCACAAGTTCCTTTTTAAAAATCCTTTTGCGGATCCAGAGACTATTTCACAGGGACCGGACCCAAGGGCATTAAGGCTTCTACTGCTAAAAATCCTACCCCCTCTGATAGGGTGCTGGATAGATGGGGTAAGAAAGTTTAACCTTGGCCATTAGGGCTTTAAACTGCCAGTTTCATATGTTAAAGTATGAACAACATGTTATTGGATTGCTTAAACAGAAAATTATGTTGATTTCCTGACTGTGCTGAAAATAAAGAATTACAGGATTTAATGCATTCTGCAGAACGGGTTGGAAAACATAATACTTTGCAATGTGGTTTTGATTCATTAGAGGCCTTTTGCAGGGCTGCTGTAACTTGGTCTGTGCTCAGAAGGCATGCTTCGCTTAAGGAGCAGTCTTTTCCTGATCATGTTAAAGCTAAATTGTTGGGTGCTCCCTTAAATCAGGACCGCCTGTTTGGCAACAAGGCTGAGGAAGTTCTTAAAAAGATGGAAGATAAAGCTAAATCTATGCAAACTGTTAAAGATTTCTTACACGTTCAGCCTCCTAGATTTTGTAGGCACTGGCCCTCTAAAAACTGGTCCTTTTCCAGCCCCTTCCAGGTCTTCTCAAGCCAAACCCAGACACAGCAGAAACTCCAGGTTTCAGTCCCAGAGGACACACAAAACTAGGCAGTGGGGGGTTTACACACCCAAATGTGGGAGTAGCAAGATTCCCTCCTATGGAAAACTGACTGAATGACTTGCTTTTAAAACTTCGAAGCACTTCCCAACTGAATGCTCCTTTAGGCAGAAAGATTAGTCTGCAGGCCAAAAACTGGGAACGCATTACCCAGGACAAATGGGTTTTAAATAGTGTCCCAAGGATACAGATTTCACTTCCACACATTACCAACCCCAAGCGGGTGGCCAGATCGACCCCCAAATGAGTGGGCAGAGGCCCAAAATCATGTACTCACTCTCTTAAACATAGGCGCTATTCAGTTGGTACCAGAAGAGGAAAAGGGGCAAGGTTTCTATTCAAGACATTTCCTGGTACCCATAAAAGGCAGTACATGGCGTCCTATCCTGGACCTTTCTACATAAAAACCTTTCTGGTGATTCCAAATTTCAAAATGCTGACTCTTCACAAGCTGCTTCCTATGCTAGGCAAGGATGCATGGTTGGCAACACTAGACTTAAAAGAAGCATACCTGCACATCCCTATCGGGGAATCTTGCAGAAGATACCTGCACATCCCTATCGGGGAATCTTGCAGAAGATACCTATGCTTCAAAGCAGGCTACATGCACTATCAGTTCTCTGCACTGCCCTTTGGCTTATTTACTGCGCCCAGGGTATTCACAAAGTGCCTAGCTCCAGTCATTGCATTTTGCAGGCAAAGAAATATTCAAATATACCCATACCTGGACGATTGTCTAATTCAGGCAGAAAGCAAGGACATTCTTTTGCATCATCTGGCCTTTGTTCAAAGGATACTGACTTGTCTGGGGTTCACCATAAACGAAAACAAATCACACCTGGGTACCCTGTCAACAAATTATATTCCTGGGAGCAAGCTTGAATACAAATTTTGCACAAGAACTCATCACAAAAAAGCTTTCCTCACACCAGAGAAACGGATTCATTTGGCAACTTCAAACAAGTGGCCACAAAAGCCCAGCTATCTGCAAGGCAAATACTGCAAGCCTTGGGGTTCATGGCCTCCTGCATTCTTCTAATTTCATATGCAAGGCTGCATATGAGGAAACTACAATGGTATCTCAAAAGCCTATGGTGTCAACATTCACAGGATCTAGAAGCAAGGATTCCTATCTTACCTTGCCTACGCCTAGAATTCCTTTGGTGGACAGAGGCCTGCCACCAAAACAGGGGGCTACCATTCAGATTACCCTCTGCTGCCCAAATCTTAACAGATGCATCAGACTACGCATGGGAGGCTCACTGGGCAGGGAAGTGCATTCAGGGCAAATGGAACCCAAGTTAAATGCAGCTGCACATAAATCAAAAGGAAATGTTAGCTGTACATAATGCTCTGACAACCTTCAAGGATCACATACTTCTAGGACAACTAATGGTAAAAATGGACAACACCACTGTCATGTGGTACATATGCAGGGGGTACACATTCTTACCTCCTCTGCAGACTAGCCATGGCATTGTGGAACACAACCTTGAGCTACCAAGTGAATCTACAAGCTCAATTCCTGCCAGGAAAACTAAATACACTGGCAGACAGACTAGGCAGAAACCTCACGGACCCACACAAGTGGAAACTGGATCCAAGGATTTTCAACATGCTGACAAGCAAATGGGGGAGCCCAGATATAGACCCATTTGCCTCCACCCAGAACCATCAACTGGACAAATTTTGCACAAGGATTCCCCACAAGCTAGCTTGGAAAGTGAATGCTCTGTCCATCTGGAAAAAAACATCAGTTTCTGCCTTTCCTCCTCTGCCTCTGCTCTCCAAAATACTACTAAAGATCAAACAGGACAAGCCAAGGACAATTTTAATTGCACCAGACTGGCCTTGCCAACACTGGTACCCAATCTTGCGCTGTGTGTCACGCTTGGCTCCATGGCACCTGCCTCAGACTCCTTCTCTGTTGTCTCAGCAGGAGAACCAGATTCTGCACCCTCAGCTGCAAACCCTGAACCTAGCAGCCTGGCTAATCTCTCCTTTACCATCCCTCAGTAAATCAGTGATGGTTATCATTTTAGAGGCAAGGATGCCTAGTACTAGAAAATCTTATGCTGCAAAATGGAAAAGATTTTGTGCCTGGAACCAGTCTCAAGGAATGAATGCAGCAGTGCCCAATATACCTCAGATTCTACAGTACTTGACTGCGATGCTTCATAAGGGCTTGTCCATTTCCTCCATCAGAATTCATGCCTCAGCCGTTTAAGCTCATTATAGCACAGAGCCTCCCCTTTTCTCTCACCCACTGGTCAAGCAGATGTTTTCACTGTTGCAGTCATGCCATTTGGGTTATCTGCTTGCAGGTTGCCCTTAGTTGGCCTGATTAACCGTCTTGGGTCCTGCGTCGGTTGTTGTCCCTTTTTCCATGATGTCAGGGGTATAAAACATGCAGCCAACGCCATTACATCAGTCTTTCTTGCTGTGCGGTGCCCGAAGCAGTTCTCAAGTGCCGGTCAGCCGACTACTGAAATTTTTTGTTTTCAAGTTTCAGAACCAAAGTTTTCAACTAAAGCTAAGTACCCCGTTGGGAAAACTTTTTCTTGCTCCTTACCAATGTTAGTAAAAGTTAATAATTGCATTACTTATGGAAAAGCAAATACCTCATAAAGATTTTCATTCATACTGTATTCCTTGCATAGGCTCTGACCACGATGTACCTTGCTGTTGGTTTTGTGCTTTATTTAATCAGCGCAATAGCCATCATCTGTATATTTTCGTCTCTAAATATTTTGGATGTTCTTCGTGTTTCACTGTTGCACTCATTACACTTGGGGTTGTCCTGCTGGCAGGCTACCCTCAGTCTGCCTGAATTCCAAAGTCTAGGTCTGGCATCAGTTGCTGTTGCCTCTTCCCTGACGTCAGTGCGCCAGGGGTATAAATGATGCAGCCGATGCTATTTTCTCCAGTCTTTCTTGCCGCGCGGTGCCCAAAGCATAAGCAGTTCACAAGTGCCGGTCGGCCGCCTCCTGAGATTTTCGTGTTCGAATTTCAGATCCAAAGTCTTCATTAAAAGCTAAGTACCCCGTTGGGGAAACTTTTTTCTTGCTCCAGACCGATGTCAGAAAAAGTTAATTGTATTTCTTGTGGGAAGCAAATACCTCATAAGGGCTTTCATTCTTACTGTATTCCTTGCCTAGGCCCTGACCATGACGCTGCTAGTTGTCTGTTTTGTGCTAGATTTAACCAACGCACTATTAAGCATCGGTACGATTTTGCATTACATTACTTTGGCAGAAGATTTAATTATACGATGTTGTCGGATAGCCGTCCAACTACCGGAATTCACAAGAAACGAAAGGAAAAAGAAAAGGACAGGCATCTGAGGTCCAAAACCGGCGAGGCTTCTTCTAAGCCAGTCGCCGGTTCTCAGTGAGGCGCCTTCGCAGCCCCTGACACCTGCTACTTTAGACCCGCAGGCCGCTACAGACTCCCATGTGGAGTCGACTAGGCCACTGGAAGCTCAAGGTATTGCACCTTTGGAGACTTCCCTCAGATGTGTCCGGAGCCGCTGAGCAGGCATCGGCTTCTGAGGGTGTTGTCAGACCTACTCAATTATACATTAAAATGACTTCAGCTTCAAAGGTAAAGGCTAAAGCACCTTTAAAGACAAAGAAACAAGTACAACAGCCTCATGGACAGGCCTCCCTGCCCAAAAAACAGATGCTCAGAATGGCCAAAGACTTAATTACTTTGATCGGGGGTTCCTATCCCCCTCCTGATAAAAGGCCTAGGCAAGAGACAGAATATGAATCTTCAGATCAGGTTTCCATTTCTTCTGATTCCTCTCTTGATCAGGAATACTCTCTTCCTCCCCATGAGGATTCTGATGCTGAAGAATCTATCCCTTCAGCCTCTCCTCTTCAGGATTACTCTTTTGGGGAAACCTTGCATACCATGAGGGAGCATTTCCACTGGGAGAGTCAAGATTTTTCAGAATCTAAGAAAAGGCTTAGAGACTTCCTTTTACTACCACAGCACAGGCCCCTAGCTATTCCCCGTGTTAGACATTGTAGATGTATTTTCAGAGTCCAGTCTGACCCCTGACTCCTTACCTCCAGCTCCTGTTGAGCCAGACGGGTACTACAGGGTTCCTGACTCATAAATTCCTTTTCAAAAACCCTGCTGCTGACCCAGAAACTATCTCTCAGGGTCCCAAAGGGGTCAAGGCTTCCGCTGCAAAAAACCCTACCCCCTCAGACAGGGATTCTAGGGCATTGGACAGTTGGGGAAAAAGATTTACACTTCTGCTACCTTGGCTATAAGGGCTTTAAATTGTCAGTTACATATGCTCAAATGTCAGCACTATATTATGTCACTGCTGAAACAGAAAATGTTGATAAATTTTGAATGTGCAGAAAACAAAGAAATGCAGGATTTATTGCATGCAGCTGAACAAGTTGGAAGGCATACTTTGCAATGTGGTTTTGATTCTTTGGAGGCCTCCTGCAGGGCCGCTGTTACGGGTTCTGTCATCAGGAGGCATGCTTGGTTAAAGGAGCAAAATCTGCCTGATCATGTCAAAGCAAAATTATTAGATGCTCCATTAGCATGATACTTTGTTTGGTGTTAAAGCAGAAGAGGTGTTAAAGAAAATGGAGGACAAAGCTAAATCTATGCAAACGGTTAAGGATTTCTTACAGGTACAGCCTCCTACATTTAGCAGACACTGGCCTACCAAGAATTGGTCCTTTCCATTGTCAGACAAACCACAAAGAGACAGATACAGACACCCAAGAGGCAGATCCCAGCCCCAAAGTTCATACAGGCCTAAACAATGGGGTGCTTCTACCTCTAAAAGTGGAGAAGACAAATCACAGTCATACAAGAAACAGTCCCAATGACTTCCCTCTGCCTGCACCAATCACTTACCTTCTGGCAGCAACTTTAGGGGGAAAACTAGCACTTTTTCTCAAAATTGGGACATAACCCAGGACAAATGGGTCCTAGACATAGTGTCACAAGGCTACAAGTTTCACTTCCATACCCTACCAAGGACAAACGGTTGGCCAGAACTGCCAAAAAATCAGTGGGCAGAGGCACAAAAGCAAGTCTCATCCCTCATGAACATGAGGGCCATTCAACAAGTACAAGAGCACGGACAAGGATTTTATTCGAGACTGTTCTTGGTACCAAGAAAGGACAAGACCTGGAGACCAATACTGGACCTATCTATTCTAAACACAGTCCTGGATATTCCAAAATTCAAAATGTTGACTCTACAGCAACTTCTGCCCATGCTGGGCAAGAAGGCTTGGCTTGGCTTGTCACTTTAGACCTAAAAGAGGCATACCTGCATGTCCCAGTCAGACAAACATGCAGAAGATACTTCAAATTCAAAGCTGGCTCAATGCACTACCAATTCTCTGCACTGCCCTTTGGCTTATCTACTGCGCCCAGGGTCTTCACAAAGTTCCTGGCACCAGTAATTGCATTCTGCAGACAAAGAGGAATACAAATCTATCCTTACTTGGACGACTGCCTCATTCAAGCAGAGAACAAGGACATTCTATTACAGCATCTGGCGTTTGTAGAGAGATTTCTAACAGCCCTAGGGTACACAGTCAACGAAAAATCAAAACTAGTACCCTCTCGAGATAATATTCCTTGGTGCAAGCTCAAATACAACTGCCCAGATGGCTTATCTCATGCCACACAAAGACAACTGACTACCTATTTCAACCTGTTGGCAACAAAGGCCCAATTATTTGCAAGAAAAATTCTGCAGGCTTTGGGCTTCATGACATCCTGCATTCTACAAATTCCATATGCGAAACTGCATATGAGGAAACTTCATTGGTACCTAAGAAGTGTTTGGACTGAACATTGCCACAGCCTGGAAACAATAATTACCCTCATGCCCTGCCTGCAATAGGAGTTTCAATGGTGGGCGAAGGCTTGTCACCAGAACAAGGGACAGCCATTCACTTTACCCCCAGTCAGGCAGACATTAATAACGGATGCATCAGATTATGCCTGGAGGGCCCACATGGCAGGAAGGTGTATTCAAGGCACATGGTCCGCAAACCAAATGCATCTACATATTAATCAAAAAGAGATGCTAGCTGTTCAGAATGCCCTGACAGCCTTCAAGGACCTACTTCATCTGGGACAATTACTAATAAAGACAGACAACACCACGGTTATGTGGTATATAAACAAGCAGGGAGGCACTCATTCTTACCCTCTTTGCAGACTAGCCATGACTTTGTGGGACACAGCATTGACTTACCAAGTACATCTGCAGGCACAATTCCTGCCAGGAAAGATCAATACTCGGGCAGACGAACTAAGCAGAAATCTCATGGATCCCCACAAGTGGAAATTGGATCCACAAGTCTTCAGCATGATAACAAGGAAATGGGGATGCCCGGAGATCTATTTGCCTCTCTTCACAACTACCAACTAAAAAGATTCTGCACAAGGACTTATCACAGACAAGCATGGAAAGTGGATGCCCTATCTTCAGCTGGAAAAGCTTAGCAGTTTGTCTTTCCTCCACTGCCTCTCCTCCCCAAGGTACTCCTAAAGGTCAGACAAGAGAAGCCAAAGATGATACTGATTGCCCTAGACTGGCCCCGCCAGTATTGGTATCCAATCTTAGGGAACTTGTCTCTATGCCCGGCTTGGCCCTTGCCTCATATACCTCATCTACTATCCCAGCAAAACAATCAGATCCTGCACAGCCAGCTAAAGACCTTAAATCTGGCAGCATGGCGGATAATGTAGTCATACGAAACGTGCCTCTTACTAAAGCTGTCATGGATGTCATTTTGGAGACCAGAAGTCCAAGTACCAGAAAATCTTACACTGAAAAATGGAAGAGATTCTGTGCTTGGAACCGGGCACAAGGAATTGACACAGCTATACCAAATATTCCTCAGATTTTGCAATATTTAACTGAGATGCTGGACAAAGGCCTGTCCTTTTCATCAATTAAAATTCATGCCTCTGCAATTTCGGCTCACTACAATACAGAGCGAACAATCTTCTCTCATCCTTTATTAAGGCGGTACCTCAGAGGAGCCAAAAACATAAGGCCTCCAAGGAGATCACCAATACCTGCATGGGACCTCAATTATGTCTTGGAAAAACTCACCCTGCCTCCTTTTGAGCCAGCCGCTACTGCTGATATAAAATTTTTATCTTGGAAAACAGCTCTGCTCCTAGCCGTAACCTCTGCAAGACGAGTCTCAGAGCTACAGGCACTCATGACTGTGGAACATTTTATCATTTTTTATCCAGACTGGGTTTCTCTGAGGACAAACCCAACATGTATGCCTAAGGTAGTGTCCAGTGTGGCTCTTAACCAAGCTATTCATCTGCCTACTTTTTATCCAAACCCACAGAATAAAGGGGAGAGAATTCTGCATTCCTTGGACATACACAGACAGCTATGCTTCTACATGAACAGAACCATAGCTTTCAGAAAGACAGAGCAACTACTAGTGGCATATGCTGCAGGATCACAAGGAAAGGCCATCTCAAAGCAGACTATTTCTAAGTGGATAGGCCACTGCATTCGTTTCTGCTATTCACAACATGGCAAGCCAGTGCCTAAGGGCATCAGGCCACATTCAACCAGAGCAGCAGCCACTTCAGCAGCCTTCCTCAGGGCAGTACCAACCAAAGACATTTTAGAGGCTGCTACCTGGAGTTCAGTGCACACCTTTACAAAGCACTATCATTTACCACTCTACTCTAAATCCAGGGCAGGCTTCGCCACTGCAGTTCTGCAGGGCCTCATAGCCGCTCCTAATGCTATATTAGCTCCAGCCTCCAAACCATAGCTTTGGCATTCAGCCCAAATGTAATGACTACAACAGTGAAACACGAAGAACATAGTACAGTTGTGTACACTTACCATAAATGTAGATGCAAGTGTATTCACTGTTGCAGTCCAGGTTACCCACCCACCATCCCCCTTATCTTTGCTGGAACGTATCTGCACTTCTCTACTCTATACAACCTATGTGGTGTATTTGCTAGTAGATTAAGTTATAACATATTTTGGTGCATGCATGTTTTATTGGCATATTTTTTAGCCTACCCTTTTGGGGGCAACTGACATCTGGGGCAAGAAAAACTGAAGAAAATGGCGGCTGCATCATTTATACCCCTGGCGCACTGACGTCAGGGAAGAGCGACAGCATCCGACGCCGGACCTAGACTTTGGAATTCAGGCGGACTGAGGGTAGCCTGCTAGCAGGATAACCCCGAGTGTAATGACTGCAACAGTGAGTACACTACATCTACATTTATGGTAAGTGTACACAACTGTACTTTCTCTGTTTAATTATCCAAAAATGTCAGCCATCCGGCTACCGGGATTCTGAAAAAACACAAAGATAAAGACAGTTACAGGCCACCGAGGTCCAAAAGTGCCAATGACGCTTCTAAGCCAGTCGCCAGTACTTAGTGAGGTGCATTTGCAGCCCCCGATACCTGCTACTTCTGATTCACAGGCCTCTAGACCCATTCGGAGTCCGGTATGCCGCGAGATGCTTCAACTATGGAACCCGCGGATGTCTCTACCTTGTATGGTTCCAGAGCCGCTGTGCAGGCACAGGCTTCTGATGGTGTTTTCAGGCCTACAGATTTGTATATTAGACCGGCGCCATCTTCAAAACTAAGGCCAAAATCTCGACCTATGCCTAAAAAAACGACGGCTGGGCCACATGTGCAGACCCCTATGCCTAAAAAACAAATGATCAAAATGGCTGAAGATTTAATTACTCTGATCAGGGGTAGCCAATCACCCCCCCCCCCACCCCTTCTAAGATGCCTAGGCAAGACATTGATTATGAATCTTCTGAACAGGATTCTATTTCTTCTGACTCTTCTAATGAACAGGAATTGTCTATACCTACATATGAGGACTCTGATGCAGAAGATTCCATTCCTTCTGCTTCTCCCCCTGAGGATTTTTCTTTTGGGGAAACTTTATATACCTTAAGGGAACATTTCCACTGGGAAAGTCAGGATTTCTCTGAATCTAAAAGAGACTTGGGGATTTTCTTCTTCTTGCTCAGCATAGGCCTTTGACTATACCCCCTGTTCTAGATATTGTTGATGTTTTTCAGAATCTAGTATGGCTCCTGATTCTCTGCCTCCGGCTCCTTGTAAAGCAGACAGATACTACAGGGTTCCTGACTCCCACAAATTCCTTTTCAAAAATCGTTTGCAGATCCTGAAACCATTTCTCAGGGTCCCAAGGGCATTAAGGCTTCTACTGCTAAAAATCCTACCCCTTCTGATAAGAGAATCCAGGGCGCTGGATAGATGGGGTAAGAAGGTTTACACTTCTGCAACCTTGGCAATCAGGGTTTTAAACTGTCAATTTCATATGCTAAAATATCAACAGCATATCATGGGACTGCTTAAACAGAAAATTATGTTAATTTCTGACTGTGTGGAAAACAAAGATTTACAGGATTTATTGCATTCAACTGAACAAGTTGGAAAACATGCTTTGCAATGTGGTTTTGATTCATTGGAGGCCTCTTGCAGGTTTGCTGTAACTGGGTCTGTGCTAAGAAGGCATGCTTGGCTCAGAGCAAAATCTGCCTGATCATGTTAAAGCAAAATTATTGGATGCTCCTTTACAACAGGGACCGTCTCTTTGGTAATAAGGCTGAGGAAGTTTTAAAAAAGATGGGAGATGAAGCTAAATCTATGCAAACTGTGAAAGATTTCTTACAAGTGCAACCTCCAAGATTTAGTAGGCACTGGCCTACTAAGAACTGGTCCTTCCCAGTTCCTTAAAGAGCCACTGAAGTCAAACCCAGACATTCCAAAGGCTCCATGTTTCAGGCACAAGGGACTTTCAGAACAAAACAATGGGGTGCCTCCTCTTCCAAATCTAGAAGCAACAAGACACCTCCCTATGGTAAGCAGTCTCAATGACTTCCCTTTACACTTACCAAGCACATACCTTTTAGCCGCCCCTTTGGGGTGGGAAACTGGCTCTTCATGCAAGAAACTGGCAACTTATAACCCAGGACAAATGGGTTTTAAATATAGTATCCCAGGGATACAGATTTCATTTCCACACGTTGCCAATTCCAAACGGATGGCCAGACCTGCCCCCAGATCAGTGGCAGAGGCCCAGAAACAAGTACTTTCCCTCATGAGCATGGGGGCTATTCAACCAGTACCAGAAGAGGAAAAGGGACAAGGTTTCTATTCAAGACTTTTCCTGGTACCCAGAAAAGACAAATCATGGCGTCCAATTCTGGACTTATCTACTCTAAACACCTTTCTGGACAATCCAAAATTCAAGATGCTGACTCTTCACCAGTTACTTCCTATGCTAGGCAAAGATGCCTGGTTGGCAACTCTAGATTTAAGAGGCATACCTGCATATCCCAGTCAGGGAATCTTGCCGAAGGCACCTCCGCTTCAAAGCAGGCTACTTGCATTACCAGTTCTCTGCACTGCCCTTTGGCTTATCTACTGCACCCAGGGTCTTCACAAAGTGCCTGGCCTACAGTAATTGCATTTTGCAGGCAAAGAAATATTCAAATATATTCATACCTGGACGATTGTCTAATTCAGGCAGAAAACAAGGACACTCTTCTAAACCCTCCGGCGTTTGTAAAAAGAGTTCTAACTTGTCTAGGGTACACTATAAACGAAAATAAATTACAACTGGTACCCTCTCAAAAAAATTACATTCCTGGGTGCAAGCTTGAATATAACTGCCCAGATGGCTTTCCTTACGCCAGAGAATCAAATTCATGTGGTGACTTACTTCGAACAGGTGGCCACAAAAACCCTGCTTTCTGCAAGGCAAATACTGCAAGCCTTGGGGTTCATGGCCTCCTGCATTTTTCTAATTCCATATGCAAGACTGCATATGAGGAAACTTCAGTGGTACTTAAAACGTCTATGGAGTCAGCATTGGCACAGCCTGGAAACAATGATTCCTATTGTACCTTGCCTGCAACTAGAGTTCCTATGGTGGGCAGAGGCCTGCCACCAAAACAAGGGTCTGTCATTCACACCACCTCCTGCCGCCCAAACCCTAACTATAGACGCATCAGACTATGCTTGTGGGGCACATCTGGCCGGGAAGTGCATTCAGGGCAAATGGAGCCCAAATCAAATGTACCTTCATATCAATCAAAAAGAAGCTAGCTGTACAGAATACACTGACAGCCTTCAAGGACTACCTTCATCCAGTACAATTAATGTTAGACAGACAACACCATGGTTATGTGGTACATAAACAAGCAGGGGGATACACACTCCTATCCCCTTTGCAGACTAGCCATGGCATTGTGAAACATGGCCTTGACCTATCAAGTACAACTACAAGCTCAATTCCTGCCAGGAAAGCTGAATATTCTGGCAGACGAACTAAGCAGAAATCTCATGGACCCACATGAATGGAAACTGGAACCACGGATTTTCAACATGTTGGCACGCAAATGGGGGAGCCCAGACATAGATCTTTTTGCATCAAGCCAGAACTATCAGTTGGATAAATTTTGCACAAGAACTCATCACAGAAAAGCCTGGAAAGTGGATGCTCTATCCTTCAGCTGGAAAACATATCAGTCTATGCCTTTCCACCTCTGCTCTCCAAAGTTCTACTAAACATCAAACAGGGCAAACCAAAAATGATTTTGATTGCTTCAGACTGGCCTTGCCAACACTGATACCCACTCCTGGGCAGTCTGTCACACCTTCCACCGTGGAACATGCCTCAGACACCTTACTGTCTCAGCAGAACAACCAAATTCTGCACACTCTGCTCCAAACTTTGAATCTTGCAGCGTGGCTAATCACCTAAATTCACCCGTAGCATCCCTCAGCAAACCTGTGATGGATGTCATTTTGGAGGCGAGAAGGCCTAGTACTAGAAAATCTTATGCTGACAAATTGAAAAGATTCTGTGCCTGGAATCAGTCTCAAGGGATAAGCACAGCAGTGCCCAACATTCCGCAGATTTTACAATACTTAACTGAGATTTTTCACAAGGGCCTGTTCTTTTCTTCCATAAAAATCCATGCCTCAGCCATTTCAGCGGATTAGAACACAGAACCTCCCCTCTTCTCTCGTCCTCTGCTAAAGCAGTATCTCAGAGGGGCCAAAAACTTAAGACCACCCAGGAGAGTTCCAACCTCTGCCTGGGACCTCAGTTTTGTATTGGAAAAGCTCACTCTCCCTCCTTTCGAGCCAGCTTCTACTACAAACTTAAAATTCATCTCCTGGAAAACAGCTTTCCTTTTAGCAGTCACTTCAGCTAGAAGGATTTCCGAATTACAGGCTCTTATGGCAGTGGAGCCTTTCTTCATTTTTCATGCGGACAGGGTATCTCTCAGGACCAATCCATCCTTCATGCCAAAGGGTGGTATCCAGTGTGGCTCTTAATCAGACCATTCATTTGCCAACTTTCTTTCCCAATCCACAGAACAAGGGGGAGTGGATTCTGCATTCATTGGATGTACACAGACAACTTAGATTTTACTTAAACAGGACAAAATCTCAAAGAAAATCTGAACAACTGCTGGTGGCATTTGCTGCAGGGGCAGAGGGAAAGGCTATTTCAGAGCAAACCATTTCCAAATGGATAAGCCATTGTATTAATTTCTGCTATCTGCACCATGGAAAAACTATCCCCCAGAGGATCAGATCCCATTCCACCAGGGCTGCATCTGCTTCTACAGCCTTTTTCAGAGGTGTTTCTACCAGGGACATTCTAGAAGCTGCTACTTGGAGCTCAGTTCATACGTTCAACAAACATTACCATTTACCACTTTTCTCTAAATCCAGAAGTGGCTTTGCCACTGCTGTCCTGCAGGGCCTTATAGCTGGTCCTAATGCTGTATAATTACCTCCACCCAACCATAGCTTTGGGACTCTACTCAAATGTAATGACTGCAACAGTGAAACATGAAGAACATAGTACAGATGTTCTTCGTGTTTCACTGTTGCAGTCATTACATTTGGGTAATCCTGCTTGCAGGTTGCCCTCAGTCGGCCTGAATTCCAAAGTCTTGGGTCCTGCATCGGCTGCTGTCGCCCCTTCTCTGACGTCCGGTCGCCAGAGGTATAAAAGAAGGAGCCGACACCATTTTCTTCAGTCTTTCCTGCCGCGCGGTGCCTGAAGCAGAAGCAGTTCGCTAGTGCCGATCGGCCGACTCCTGAGATTTTCGTGTTCAAATTTCAGATCCGAAGTCTTCAATAAAGCTGAGTACCTCGTTGGGGAAACTTTTTCTTGCTCTAGACCGATGTCAGAAAAAGTAAATAATTGTATTTCTTGTGGAAAGCAAATACCTCATAATGACTTTCATTCTTACTGTATTCCTTGCCTAGGCCCTGATCACAACGTTTTCTGGTTGTCGGTTTTGTGCTAGATTTAACCAATGCACCATTAAGCGTCTGTATGATTTTGCTTTAAACTATTTTGGACGCCGATTTAATTATCCAGAAATGTCATCGGATAGCCATCCGACTACCGGCGTTCACAAAAAACGCAAAGAAGAGAGAGATAAACAACCAAGGCCTAAAACCAACGACGAAGCTTCTCCTAAGCCAGTCGCCGGTTCTCAGTGAGGCGCTTTCGCAGCCCCTGACGCCCGCTAATTTAGAGTCACAGGCCGCTACCGACTCCCACGTGGAGTCAGCCATGCCGCTGGAAACTCAAAGTATTGGAGCCTCGGATACTATTCCCTCAGATGGGTCCGAAGCCGCTGAGCAGGCACCGGCTTCTGAGGATGTATTCAGACCTAAACATCTTTACATTAAACCGACTTCAGCTTCAAAGGCAAAGACTAAAGCTCCTTCTAAAGCAAAGAAACAAACTCAAAAGCCACGTAGACAGGCCTCTATACCCAAAAACCAGATGCTCAAAATGGCCGAAGACTTGGATTACCTTGATCAGTGGTTCCCATCACCCTCCTGATAAGAGGCCTGGGCAAGAGACAGTCTATGAATCTTCAGATCAGGTTTCTATTTCTTCTGATTCCTCTTCTGATCAGGAATATTCTCTTCCCCCCATGAGGATTCTGATGCTGAAGAATCTATACCTTCAGGTTCTCCACCAGAGGACTATTCCTTTGGGGAAACCTTGAATACCATGAGGGAGCATTTCCACTGGGAAAGCCAAGATTTTTCAGAATCTAAGAAGAGACTCAGAGATTTCCTTTTACTTCCTCAACACAGGCCTCTAGCCATCCCACCTGTGTTAGACATTGTAGATGTGTTTTTGGAGTCTAGTATCACCCCTGACTCCTTACCTCCAGCTCCTGTTAAGCCTGATAGATGTTACAGGGTTCCTGACTCTCATAAATTCCTTTTTAAAAACCCTGCTGCAGACCTAGAGACTATTTCACAGGATCCCAAAGGAGTTAAGGCTTCCACTGCAAAAAACCCTACCCCCTCTGACAGATTCTAGGGCAACTGGATAGATGGGGAAAAAAGGTTTACACATCTGTTACCTTGGCTATAAGGGCCTTAAACTGTCAGTTTCATTTGCTCAAATATTAGCAACATGTCATGGCATTGCTTAAACAGAAAATGTTGTTAAACTCTGAATGTGCAGAAAACAAGGAAATGCAGGATTTATTGCATGCATCTGAACAAGTTGGAAAACATACTTTGCAGTGTGGTTTTGATACTTTGGAGGCCTCCTGCAGGGCCGCAGGTATGGGTTCTGTAATTAGGAGGCATGCTTGATTAAAGGGACAAAATCTGCCTGATCATGTGAAAGTTAAATTATTAGATGCACCTTTACAGCATGATACTTTGGTGTTAAGGCAGAAGAGGTGTTAAAGAAAATGGAGGACAAAGCTAAATCTATGCAAACTGTCAAAGATTTTTTACAAGTACAGCCACCTAGGTTTAGTAGACACTGGCCTACAAAGAATTGGTCTTTTCCTGTGTCAGACAGACCTCAAAGGGGCAGATCCAGATGCCCTAGAGGCAGATCTCAAGCGCAATGTTCATACAGGTCAAAACAATGGGGTGCTTCTACCTCCAAAGTTGGAGAAGACAAATCACAACCTTACAGGAAACGGTCCCAATGACTTCCCCCTGCCTGCACCAAGCACTTATCTCCTGGCAGCACCCTTGGGGGACAATTAGCACTTTTTTCTCAAACTTGGCATATTATAACCCAGGACAAGTGGGTTCTAAACAGTGTCACAAGGTTACAAGTTCCATTTCCATACCCTGCCAAAGGCAAACGGCTGGCCAGATCTGCCAAAAAAAAATCAATGGGCAGAGGCACAAAAACAAGTCTCATCCCTCATGGACATGGGGGCCATTCAACAAGTACCAGAGCAAGAGCAGGGACAAGGATTTTACTCAAGACTCTTCTTGGTACCCAGAAAGGACAAGGCCTGGAGACCAATACTGGACCTATCTATTCTGAACACATTCTTGGATGTACCAAAATTCAAAATGTTAACTTTGCAGCAGCTTTTGCCCATGCTGAGCAAGAATGCTCGTCTTGTGACTTTAGACTTAAGAGGCATACCTGCATGTCCCAATCAGACAATCATGCAGAAGATACCTCAGATACACGGCTGGCTCAATGCATTACCAATTCTCTGCACTGCCCTTTGGCTTATCTACTGCGCCTAGGGTCTTTACAAAGTGCCTGGCACCAGTAATTGCATTCTGCAGACAGAGGAATACAAATATATCCTTACTTGGACGACTGCCTCATTCAAGCAGAGAACAAGGACATTCTTTTACAGCATCTGGCGTTTGTGAAAAGACTTCTAACATGCCTAGGGTACACAGTCAACGAAAAGAAATCAAAACTAGTACCCTCTCAAGAGATAATATTCCTGGGTGCAAGCTTAAATACAACTGCCCAGATGGCTTATCTCACGCCAGACAAAGGCAACTGACTACCTATTTCAAGATGTTGGCAACAAAGGCCCAGTTACCTGCAAGAAAAATTCTACAGGCTTTGGGCTTCATGGTATCATGCATTCTACTAATTCCATATGCAAGGCTGCATATGAGGAAACTTCAGTGGTACCTAAAAAGTGTTTGGACTCAACATTGCCACAGCCTGGAGACAATGATTACTCTCATTCCCTGCCTGCAACAGGAGTTTCAGTGGTGGGCGAAGGCTTGTCACCACAACAAGGGACAGCCATTCACATTGCCCCCAGTCAGGCAGACACTAACAACGGATGCATCAGATTGTACCTGGGGGGCCCACATGGCAGGAAGATACATCCAGGGCACATGGTCCTCAAACCAAATGTATCTACATATCAATCAAAAAGAGATGCTAGCTGTTCAAAATGCCCTGACAGCCTTCAGGGACCTTCTTCATCCAGGACAACTGCTGATAAAGACAGACAATACCATGGTCATGTGGTATATAAACAAGCAGGGGGCACACATTCTTACCCCCTTTGCAGACTAGCCATGACTTTGTGGGGCACCGCATTGACTTACCAAGTACATCTACAGGCACAGTTCCTGCCAGGAAAGGAAAATACTCTGGCAGATGAACTAAGCAGAAACCTCATGGATCCCCACGAGTGGCAGCTGGATCCACAAGTCTTCAGCATGGTAACAAAGTAATGGGGATGCCCGAACATAGATCTGTTTGCCTCCCCTCACAGCTACCGACTAAAAAGATTCTGCACAAGGACTTATCACAGACACACGTGGAAAGTGGACGCCCTATCTTTCAGCTGGAAATGCTTAGCAGTATATGCCTTTCCTCCACTGCCACTGCTCCCCAAGGTACTCCTAAAGGTCAGACAGGAGAAGTCAAAGATGATACTGATTGCCCCAGACTGGCCCCGCCAGTACTGGTATACAATCCTAAGGAATGTCTCAATGCCCAGCTTGAACCTTACCTCAAATACCCCATCTACTGTCCTAGCAAAACAATCAAATCCTGCACAGCCAACTCTGGACTTTAAACCTGGCAGCATGGCGGATAATGTAATATACAAAACACACCTCTCGGTAAAGCTGTGATGGATGTCATTTTGGAAACCAGAAGGCCAAGTACTAGAAAATCTTAATGCTGGAGAATGGAAAAGATTCTGTGCTTGGAACCAGGCACAAGGAACTGATACAGCTGTACCAAATATCCCTCAGATTTTACAATACTTAACTGAGATGCTGGACAAAGGCCTATCTTTTTCATCAATTAAAATTCGTGCCTCTGCCATTTCGGCTCATTACAATACAGAGAGCCACCAATCTTTTCTCATCCTTTATTAAAGCAGTACCTCAGAGGAGCCAAAAACCTAAGGCCTCCAAGATCATCACCAATACCTTCATGGGACCTCAACTATGTCTTGGATAAACTAAACCTGCCTCCTTTTGAGCCAGCTGCTACTGCTGATATAAAGTTTTCATCTTGGAAAACAGCTCTGCTCCTAGCAATAACTTCTGCAAGACGAATTTCAGAGCTACAGGCACTCATGGCTGTGGAACCTTTTATCATGTTTTATCCAGACAGGGATGTCCTTCAAGAATGCAACTGCAGTCCTGACATATGGGTTGTCCTGCCTCAGGCAGCCCTTCGGTCGGCCGGATTCCAAAGTCTGGGTCAGGCGTCGGCTGATGTCGCCTCTTCCCCTACGTCAGAGCGGCTGGGGTATAAAAGCATCAGCAGACACCATCTTCTTCAGTCTTTCTTGCCGCACGGTGCCCGAAGCAGAAGCAGTTCGCAAGTGCCGGTCGGCTAGCTCCTGTGTTTTCAGATACCGAAGTCATCAAAAAGCTAAGTACCCCGTTGGGGAACCTTTTCTTGCCTCAGCCGATGTCAGATAAAACTGCAAAAAATTAATAATTGCTTGTCTTGTGGTAAACAAATACCTCATAAGGACTTTCATTCTTATTGCCTTCCCTGCCTCGGCCCAGACCACGACGTCTCGGCCTGTGCTGCCTGTGTTCGCTTCAATAAGCGCACACTTAGCGTTGGGCAGAATTTGCCGTAGACTTTTTTTGGGGAAAATTACTCCTATATCATGACGTCAGAACTACCGACAGCACATATTTCCAAAAAACGGAAGGACCGGGACCGACATTCGCGGCCCGTGACTTCCACCCACACCACGCTAAAGCCTACCGCGAGTACATCGGTCTCTTCGGAGGCAGTAATTCAACCGCTCCAGGCCAACGACACCACTTTACCGCACACTTTGGTCCCGGAGGCTACCCCGGTGCCGGTTGTTGATTTTCCTCCTGAAACCGAAGCCCAAGATTTGCCTAACACCATACCGGTGGACAAAGTTACTCCAGCACGTGGGGCAGCTAGGCCTCCTGTGCCTATGTCCATCAAGGCCTACACACGTGCTAAGGCTGCCAGCCTGGCTAAGTCTCACCCTCCTAAATCTTTTTCACAGGGTCCCACTTCGGATAAACAGATCATGACTTTAGCTGCAGATCTAATTTCAGGGGCTCTCAGGCTCATCCAGACAGAGGTTCTCAGCCGCCTTCAGACAAAAGGCCTAGGGTTGAGCAGGCAGATACCCTTTCTTCAGATGAAGCTTCTGATGAGTCAGGCCATTCAGATTCCCAGGAAGAAACCTTCCCGGCCTACGAGGATTCTTATGCTGATGAATCCATTCCCTCTGCCTCTCCTCCTGAGGATATTTCTTTTGGGGAAATTCTCCACTCCATGAGAGAGCATTTTCAGTGGCAGGGCCAGGATTTCTCCGACTCCAGGAAAAGGCTTCGGACTTTCCTTAAGTTACCCCAGCACAGGCCTTTAGCTGTACCCCCAGTGTTAGATGTACTGGATGATGTGTACTCAGACTCCAGTACTTCTCCTGATTCTCTCCCTCCTGCTCCTGTCAAGCCAGATAGATATTATAGGGTTCCTGAAACTCATAAACATCTCTTTAAGGCCCACTCTGTTGATCTAGATACTAGATACTTCCACGGCCAAAAATCCTTTGCCCGCAGACAGGGAAGCTAGGCCCCTGGAGAGGTGGGGTAAAAAAGTTTATACCTCAACCACCCTTGCCATGAGGGCACTTAACTGTCTTTTTCATATGTTTCAGTATCAGGATTTCTTGATGGATGATTTGCAGAAAAAGTTAGCCTCTCCTCCTGACTCTTTACATAGAAAGGCCTTGCAGGATTTGGTTCATAATACTCAGCAGGTTAGCATTCATTTTCTTCAGTGTGGTTATGATGCATTGGAAGCTTCATGTAGGGCAGCTATGACAGGGGCCGGCATACGTAGACATGCTTGGTTGAAAGAACAGGCATTGCCAGATCATGTTAAAGTAAAGCTTCTAGATGCACCTCTGAAAAAACACAAGCTATTTGGTGATAATGCACAGGGTGTGTTGAAATCCATTGAGGAAAAGGCTAAATCAGTACAAACAGTCAAAGATTTCCTCCAGGTTTAGCCACCAAGGTTCAGCAGGAATTGGCCTTCGAAGAATTGGTCCTTTCCAGACACTGACAAGTTCCAAAGGGGAAAAAACAGGCGTGCTCGAGGTAGAGGGCAATACCGAGGCTCCTACAGGGGCCGCCAATGGCAACCTACTAATCAGAGAAGTGGCGCAGAGACTTCTACTGCTCCACAGGGACAAACACAATGACTTGATTTTGACACCGCCGACCAAGGCTCAACGAGAAGCACCTTTAGGTGGAAAATTATCTTTATTTTCAAAAAATTGGCACGTTTTTACAAAGGACAAATGGATTTTGGACATAATAGACAAAGGTTACAGGTTCCACTTCCATACCTTACCAACAAGACAAGGCATGCCAATCCTGCCACAAAATCAAAGGGCAGAGGCACTCATACAAGTTTCAAAGCTGCTACAAATCAAAGCAATAGAAAAGGTTCCTCCTCAGGAACAAGGCCAGGGATTCTACTCAAGACTGTTCCTTGTTCCAAGAAAAGAAAAGCAATGGAGACCTATACTGGACTTGTCCGCTCTAAACACTTTTCTCATTGTGCCAGAATTCAAAATGCTGACGTTACAGCAACTTCTTCCCATGCTGGGCAAGGGGTCTTGGCTGGTTACTCTGGACCTCAAGGAGGCATACCTGCATGTCCCAATCAGACACAGCTGCAGAAGATACCTCAGATTTCTTGCAGGGTCAGAGCATTATCAATTCTCAGCATTGCCTTTTGGCTTGTCTACTGCGCCCAGAGTATTCACGAAATGCCTGGCATCAGTAATTGCACATTGCAGACTTCAGGGGATACAAATATACCCTTACCTGGATGACTGCCTTATACAAGCGGACAGCAAGCAAGCCTTGATAAGACACTTGGACTGTCATTCACTTACTACAGGCTTTGGGATACATAGTCAACATTCAAAAATCAAGACTACTGCCATCCCAACAAATAATTTTTCTAGGAGCCAAACTGGACACAAACTCACCAAATGGCTTTCCTCACAGAAAAAAAACAAGAACAATTACCAGATTACTTCAAAAGCCTAGCAGAGCACACCCAGATGACTGCAAGGAAAATCCTGCAGGCCCTGGGTTTCATGGCATCTTGCATTCTTCTGATCCCACTGGCAAGACTACACATGAGAAAACTACAATGGTACCTAAAAAGTTTATGGTCTCAACACAGCCACAACTTAGAAGCAATTATTCCACTCATTCCATGTCTACAAAAGGAATTTTTGTGGTGGGCACAAGCAAGCCAACTAAACAAAGGCATGTCTTTCACCAAACCTCAAGCAAGCCAAACCATTACAACAGACGCCTCAGATCATGGATGGGGGGCGCACATGGAGGGCAGATGCATTCAAGGTCAATGGACAACCCGGTAATTGCATCTGCACATCAATCAAAAAGAGATGTTGGCAGTGATTCATGCAATAGAGGCCTTCGGAAAATTTCTTCAGCAAGGTCATCTGCTAATAAAGACAGACAACACCACTGTTATGTGGTACATAAACAAACAGGCACCCATTCTTACCCCCTCTGCAGACTAACAATGACTCTTTGGGAAAAGTCCCTGAAACTGAACATACAGTTGCAATCCCAGTTTGTTCCAGGCAAGGACAATGTTCTGGCGGACAGTCTAAGCAGAAACATTATGGACCCGCCCGAATGGATGTTGCATCCAGACATTTTTTCACAAATAACTCATGCATGGGGAAGGCCGGACATAGATCTCTTTGCCTCACACCTCAGTCATCATCTGAAGAAGTTCTGCTCAAGGACACACCATCCTCAAGCCTGGAGAATGGATGCTCTCTCCTTCAGCTGGAATTCTCTAACAATCTATGCATTCCCACCTCTACCATTGATGACCAAGGTGTTACTGAAGATCAAAACAGAACAACCGAAAGGCATTTTGATAGCTCCAGACTGGCCAAGACAGCACTGGTATCCATTACTAAGGAGCATAACTCGCACCAAGCCGTGGCCCCTGCCTCAATGGCCTCTGCTTATAATTCAGCACAATTACAGGACTGTTCATCCCAACCTGCAAACATTGCAACTGACAGCTTGGAGGGTTCCATGACTTCTCCCCATATCTTTCTCTCCAAAAAAGTTCAAGAGATCTTACTGGAAGCACGCAGACCTTCCACCAGAAAAACTTACTCAGCCAAATGGAAGAGATTCAACATCTGGAATGCCAACAAGGGTCAGGATGCATCAGTAATGAGCATCCCACAGATACTAGAATACTTGGCAGAAATGCTTCACAATGACCTTTCATATTCTTCCATAAAAATATACGCTTCAGCAATTTCAGCAAAATACAACTGTGATCCACCTGTGTTTTCATATCCTGTTCTAAGACAGTT
Source organism: Protopterus annectens (assembly GCF_019279795.1). Lineage (NCBI taxonomy): Eukaryota > Metazoa > Chordata > Ceratodontiformes > Protopteridae > Protopterus > Protopterus annectens. Next base: position 669,379,952 of record NC_056747.1, on the reverse strand, counting down.
TCTAAGAGGGATAAAGAATATCAAACCTCCAAGAAAACCACCAGTGCCTGCATGGGACCTCAACTTCATCTTGGAAAAATTAACTCTTCCTCCTTTTGAGCCAGCAGCATCTTCAGAATTGCAATTTCTCTCCTGAAAAACAGTTTTCCTGTTGGCAGTTACTTCAGCAAGAAGAGTCTCTGAGATACAGGCCCTCATGGCAGTACCTCCATTTCTCATTTTCCATCAGGACAGAGTCTCTTTAAGAACCAATCCTTCATTCATGCCAAAAGTAATATCCGGGGTTTCTCTAAATCAAGCAATTCACCTGCCTACTTTCTTTCCCAATCCTCAAAATAAAGGAGAGAAGCTTCTGCACACTTTGGACATACACAGACAATTGCGCTACTACTTGGACAGAACAAAGGCCAACAGAAAGTCTGACCAACTATTTGTGGTTTACGCTGCTGGAGCACAAGGAAAGGCAATTTACAAACAAGCAATTTCAAAATGGATTGGAAACTGCATCAGATTCTGCTACTCTTTCCATGGAAAAAGGTGTGCCAGCCAATATCAGGCCACACTCCACCAGAGCTACAGCCACCTCCACGGCCTTTCTAAGAGGGGTGGCTACAAAGGACATTCTAGAAGCTGCTACATGGAGCTGCATGCATACATTTTCCAAACATTACAACCTGCTTTTATACTCCAGATCCCGAGCAGGCTTTGCTTCTGCAGTCCTGCAGGGCATTTTAGCTACACCATCCTTATCTTAGATCCTACCACCCCCAGCTTGGCTATGGTATTCAACCCATATGTCAGGACTGCAGTTGCATTCTTGAAGGACATAGTACAGTTTTGTACCTACCATAAATGTAGATGTCCGATAGATATGCAACTGCAGTCAGGTTTACCCTCCCTCCTACCCCTCTGTAATTCTCTTTTTTGGGTCCACTCCCCCTTTCTCTAATTAGCTGGGGATGTCTGTTATGGTGTATCTGTTTATTACTGTTGTGCATGTCTGGATTTTTTATCCATCCTCTAAATTTAGCCTTCTTTGGAGGGCACCTGGCATCTGGGGCAAGAAACACTGAAGAAGATGGCGTCTGCTGATGCTTTTATACCCCAGCCGCTCTGACGTAGGGGAAGAGGCAACATCAGCCGACGCCGGACCCAGACTTTGGAATCCGGCTGACCGAAGGGCTGCCTGAGGCAGGACAACCCATATGTCAGGACTGCAGTTGCATATCTATCGGACATCTACATTTATGGTAGGTACAAAACTGTACTTTTCTCTGAGGACAAACCCGAGATTTATGCCTAAAGTGGTGTCCAGTGTGGCTCTTAACCAAACTATTCATCTGCCGTTTTATCCAAATCCACAGAACAAGGGGTAGAGAATTCTGCATTCCTTGGACATACACAGACAGCTTAGATTCTACTTGGGCAGAAGCAAAGATTTCAGGAAGACAGAGCAATTACTAGTGGCATATGCTGCAGGATCACAAGTAAAGGCTGTCTCAAAGCAGACTATTTCAAACTGGATAGGCCACTGCATTCATTTCTGCTATTTTCAACATGGCAAGCCAGTGCCAGCAGCCTTTCACAGGGGAGTACCAACCAAAGACATTTTCGAGGCTGCTACTTGGAGTTCAATGCACACCTTTACAAAGCATTATCATCTGCCACTCTACTCTAAATCCAGGGCAGACTTTGCCACTGCAGTTCTGCAGGGCCTCTTAGCCGCTCCTAATGCTGTTTAGCTCCAGCCTCCCAAACATAGCTTTGGGACTCTACCCAAATGTAATGACTGCAACAGTGAAACACGAAGAACATAGTACAGTTGTGTACACTTACCATAAATGTAGATGTTCGAGTGTATTCACTGTTGCAGTCCAAGTTACCCACCCACCATCCCCTTTTTTTCTGCTGGAACTTGTCTTTCCTTCTCTGATTTATACAACCTATGTGGTATATTTGCTTGTAGATGAAGGTAAAGTTTATATTGGTGCATGTATTTTTATATATATAAATTTTGGCTACCCTTTTAGCGGGCACCTGACATTTGGGCAAAGAAAAACTGAAGAAAATGGAGTTGGCTCCTTCTTTTATACCCCTGACGACCTGACATCAGGGAAGGGGCGACAGCAGCTGACGCAGGACCCAAGACTTTGGAATTCAGGCCGAATGAGGGCAACCTGCCAGCAGGATTACCCAAATGTAATGACTGCAACAGTGAATGCACTCAAACATACACATTTATGGTAAGTGTACACAACTGTACTTTGTGTACACTTACCTTAAATGTAGATGTTAGAGTGTATTCACTGTTGCAGTCCTGGATGTTCGTGTTTCACTTTTGCAGTCATTACATTTGGGTAATCCTGCTGGCAGGTTGCCCTCAGTCGGCCTGAATTCCAAAGTCCTGGTCCTACGTCGGCTGCAGTCATCCCTTCCCTGACTTCAGGTCGTCAGGGGTATAAAAGATGCGGCCGACGCCATTTTCTTTAGTCTTTCTTGCCGTGCGGTGCCCGAAGCAGAAGCAGTTCGGACGACTCCTGAGATTTTCGTGTTAAGAGTTTCAGATACGAAGTCTTCAATAAAGCTAAGTACCCCATTGAGGAAACTTTTTTCTTGCTCCAGACCGATGTCAGAAAAAGTTAGTAATTGTATTTCTTCTGGAAAGCAAATACCTCATAAGGACTTTCATTCTTACTGTATTCCTTGCCTAGGCCCTGATCGCAACGTTGCTGGTGGTCTGTTTTGTGCTAGATTTGTCCTGGTTAACCTCCCTCCAGCCGCCTTTCTTCTTTTGGCTATAACTCTACTCTCATTTACTATGCTCAAAAAGCTTTTTGGTGTATTTGCTTTTTTGTTAGAGGTATATCCTTGTATTTATAGATTTAATTGCTTCCCATTAGGGGGGCACCTGACATCTGGGGCAAGAAAAGCTGATGTAAAGGCATCTGCTGCATGTTTTATACCCCTGATGACCTGATGTCATGGAAGAAGGAACAGCAACCGACGCAGGACCCAAGACTTTGTTAATCAGGCCGACTGAGGGCTACTGCAAGCACATAACCCAAATGTAATGACTGCAACAGTGAATACACTCGAACATCTACATTTATGCAACTGTACTGTCTCTGTCTATCCTCAGACCACCAGTCTTCTGTTGTGGTGTAATTGCCCATTGAGAGGACTGCAGTAAGGGTCTTTTGATGACTGAATGTCTTGCCCAGTCTACAGTGCTTCTAATCTAGTCTGCAGAGACTGCAGTGAAGCATATTTTAAATGGACAGCAGAGATTTTCTGACTGAGCCTTAGACCAGCCCCCAATGGTGATACTGAGCACCCATGTCACTTTGTAGGCTTGCTACCCTTTCCCCTTGTGTCTGTGTGCTTCAGGCATGCACAGCTGAGGAATGCCATATTTGGCTTGGCAGACCATGTCCACATCCTTCAGCCAGTGCTGCATTACTGGCATCAGCAAGCCTCCTTTTGCTGGTTGCCAGTATAACCAGTTCCTAAACCCACCGATTCTCCCCCAGGGTGGGTGAACTGGTAGCAGCCACTTATTCCCACCTTCACCATCTGGCTGTTCTAGCATATCAACTACTGCTCGAATTTGAGCTATTTAGGTTGCAGTCTAGGCTTTACTTATGTTCATCACAGAGCCAGGATTTGCAGTAATTGTTTTGCTGAAAGTGATTACCTAAGGAGTAACAGGCAGTTGTAGTGACCAACTTCTAGAGATTATCCGTTTGGGGACCTGTGTCTTTAACTTTTAGTTCAAGATTGTTTTAACAATCCAGGAAAAAGCTGTGAATAGAAACTCTGTAAATGTTTGTATTCTTACATTTTTTTTACATTTTATGTAGTTTTTATTTCAAATCCAGCAGCACAGGCATTAATAATTAAAAAAAAGCTGCTTTCTTTTACATCTTGTTACTCAAATGCTCTTTCTTCCAAGTTGTAGACTATGCTTAGATTGACCTTCGGACGATCACCACTAGCTTTGGAGTTTACACGGCAATGGAGGAAGCAGAAGTAGGTTGCCATGTATTTCTTTTTACATAGCACATGTGCACACATTTTAGAGTCCCCAGTATAATCGTTTAATTATTCAGTGATGTAGTCTTCCAAACACACTAGGAATACATTTTAAAGAAATTCTTTAATTGTAATTGTTTGCAGTCTGTCTTAAAAACAAAAATACAGAAAATTTAGAACTGATGACAAACTTCACAACTTGATGCATGCAACTTAAATTAGTTCTTTATTCATTTTTCTAAGTATTTGTATTAATCCAGCAAAATAAGAGGGGTGACAAGGAACATCCCCACTACTACCACCACCACTTCAACTATTTTCATCAAGATGCTTTATCCAGTTTATAAAAATGTGCCTTCCTTCTCCCCCTCTTCCTCCATAATCATAGTCAACAGTACCTTGCTGCTTCCACTTTCTGCTTTGTCTTTTTAGCCAACAACATTAGTGGTTATCCAGAAGGGTGGATTTTCCATCATCTCAATAAAGTAATACTCATTAATTGGATCTTCTCCCTTATCACATCTTCAGTAGCTGTTGTAAAAATTCTTTGAAAGTTTCCAGTTTTGAACAATCACAAAAAGTTACCATATTCCTACTTCACATCTACACCACCAGCAACCAATCAAGATGTCTTCAAACATTTTTTCTAGCTTTACTGGTGTATAAAATTACTTAAAGATGCCTCTGAAAATGTCCTTAATAATGCCCACATTAAGCAAAATTATGAACATGCATAATCTGTTGATTTTTACTGTTGCTCCCACCCCTTCTCTCGTGGTACTTTTTCTTATTATGTCTCCAACATCCTGTTCCTGTGTTGCAGTATTTTTAGTGTAGGATTCCCTGCCTCAGGCCACCCAAACATCGGCTGCTGTACAAAAGCTTAAGCCTGGTTGCTATAGGTGCATGGGACGTCACACATAGGGCCATAAACCAGGGACCTTAAATGTGACGTCTGCACGCATAGACCTCAGAACTTTTCAGCCGCAGTCGACCATCACATTGATCGCTTTGTTCCTCTACTTTGAAGTCATCTGAAGCAGAACTAAGGTGGTGGATTCAACAAATACAAATAAACTCAGGCCTTCCACTTAAACCCCCCACCCCAACCCAGTGCATCCATACAGATGCAGCAGACCTAAGGTGCGGGGCTACCATAAAGGGCTTCATGGTACTGGAGACATGGCATCCTACCCTCCAAAAGAAACATATCAATGTGAGAGAAATAGCAGTCTTTGTGGCCCTGAAAGCCTTTCTCCCAGTCATGCAACCAGACCCCCTTCAAATCTTCACAGATAATACTACAGTCATGTGGTACTTCAGCAAACCAGGAGGAACCAAGTCTTACCTCCTTTGCCGGATAACCATCCAAATTTGGGACCTTGGTTATGGCCCTGTGTGTGACGTCCCACGCACCTACAGCAACCAGGCTTACGCTTTTGTATAGAAGCTGACGTTCTGGAGTGGAATACCACACGAAGAATACTGCAACATGGAAGAGAGGGACGTCTATGGTTGTGGTAAGATTTTACACAACTATTCTTTCTCTGAATACCATCATGAATAGTGTCTTGCTTTTGCTTTTACTTGCCCCTGTCTTATTTCTAAAAATAAAATTGACTAAATCCGGATACCCTTTCTTTTTTACTCTGTATCTGTTTCCTAGTCCACATAACTGTTTTCATTCTTCATTCATAAGTGTTGCTGCTGTTGGCTGCTTGACACCTTTCTTCTGAACCCCCTCCCCCAGATATTCTAACTTTGCACTCATTTTTCCTGAATCATCACCTTCTAACTTGCTTTGTAGTTATAGGTTCATAGGTTCATACTAGGCTATCTGCCCTAGGGCATTTATAAGCCTAGCCAGAGTGTGTTTGGCTTTCGCCACCCATTTTAAATTAATTTTGCTATGCCCTTTTTAGAGGTTAGTATACTGTGCCTCTGTCTAACAGTGACACAGAAGTGATACCCAGGGTAAACCTACTATCTCCCATCCACTCATCAAGATTCCTCTTGAAGAGAGTCAATGAGGGACTCTGCCTAAACTGGACTGGGATTTTATTCCAGAGTGAAGGGAGCCTCTGGGTTATGAATCTGTCCCTCCAGCATGTCCTATTTATTTCAGTGCTGAGGTTCAAGTCTCTTGAGCACGTGGCTCGATGGGATTTGGATTTTCTGAGTTGCACCATGTCCATTAATTCCGGGTTGGACATGGCTTTATACGTCAGGCACAGATTGCCTCTGAGCAGGCTGTATGCCACTGAGTAAAGCTGGAGTTTCTTTAACCGGGCAGCATATGGCATCTGTTTGAGCCCTTAGATCCTCTTGGTGAGGTACTTTTGGGGTCTTTCCACTTGCTGCAGGTGTCTGGTAAGGTATATCCCAAAAGGGGCATTGTACTGAATTATGGGCCTGATGAGGGATGAGTGAAGAGGCACGATGACCTCCCCTGATCTTGATGTGAATCCCTTCATGATTAGGTGGTCTATATAAAATGTTTTTCTAACCACTTTGGCCACGTGGTTGTCAAATGAGAGATTGCTATCAACTTGGGTCCCCAGGTTCCTAATTACTTCTGTACTTAATGGATTACCACCTATGTGGTAATTTGTGGGCACTTTGTTTTTGCCAAAGGGGATGACTATACACTTTTTGGCGTTTAGCTTGAGGCCATGGCTCTGGCACCAGTTGTCTGTTTCTATGAGGCCCTTTTGGAGGATTTGGAGGTCTGCTGGAGAGTCAGTTATGGCACCCAGTTTGCAGTCATCTGGAAACTTGGTCAGCCACAGTCCTTCCGTGTTGGCCTGTACCTCCGAGAAATATATACCGAACAAGAGAGGTCCCAGGACTGAGCCTTGTGGGACACCACTTGTAACTGGTTTGGAGTCTGACATGGCTCCAGCAATTCTAACCATGTGGGTTCTGTCCTTGAGCCAGTTTGCAACCCATCTAGTGACATAGGGGTTTATATTTAAGCTGGTGAGCTTATCTATAATGCCCAAGTGGGGTATTGTATCAAAGGATTTTGCGAGGTCTAGGTAGGCTGTGTGGACCACCTTCCCCTCGTCAATGGCCTTGGTGATTGTTTCAAAGAAATCGACCAGGTTTAAGAGGCAGGATCTGCCCTTAAAGCCGAATTGGGTAGGATCCAGTGTCTGTAGGTCCCCAATATCTTTTGTTTGAGGTCCATGATGATCCTTTCCATAGCTTTGCAGACCAAGCTAGTCAGGCTTATGGGGCGATAGTTTCCAGAATCCGTTGAGGCACCACCTTTGTGGAGAGGGACCACTGTTGCTGTACGCCACTCTTTGGGTACATATTCTGTAGTAAGGCTGAGATTGAACAGTAGTTTTATGTTTGGGTTTAGCTCTTATTGGAGTTCATGTAGGACTCAACCCGGGACACCGTCTGGTCCCATTGATGCTGTGTTTTTTGCTTTGGAGAGGGCGGCTCTTACCTGAGCATCTGAGATGTCAGGGGGGCAGCACTCTGCTGGGATAGATATTTGCCCTTTTGGTGGGGGGGGGGTTTGCGCTGAACCTGTTAGATTGCATGTTGGCAATGTCTGTGGGTTTGGTGTATTTTTTGTCATTTTGGACTAATTCTGAGCATATCTGGGAATTCCCACCCAGGTTCCTAACATAACTAAAGAAAGCCTTGTGATTATCCTTAGTGGCCTGTGCAATTTTTCTCTTGAAGCTGGCCTTAGACGATTTTATGAGTGCCCGTAGTTTTTTGCTAATACTGATCAGAGATGCCTTCCCTTTTTGGGATTTTGCTCCATCATGTAGTAGCTTCCTCCTTCTATTGTATAGTTTGTTTATGGCTGGGGTCCACCAGACAGGACGTCTGCCTTTGAAGGATTGGGTCTTGGTTTTATTTGGGATTGCATGAACCATGCATTCCTGAAGGTGTTCATAGAATGCGTTTATAAAGGATTCTGCGGTCTGGGCTGCATTTTCCACTGGCCCGGGGGCTTTGAAGGATTTCACCTCTGATGTCCTTCAAGAATGCAACTGCAGTCATAACATATGGGTTGTCCTGCCTCAGGCAGCCCTCGGTCGGCCGGATTCCAAAGTCTGGGTCCGACGTCAGCTGATGTCGAATTTCTCTCCGACGTCAGAGCGGCTGGAGTACATAAGCATCAGCCGACGCCATCTTCTTCAGTCTTTCTTGCCGCGCGGTGCCTGAAGCAGAAGCAGTTCGCAAGTGCCGGTCGGTCAGCTTCTGTATTCTTCAAATCCGAAGTCATCAAAAAAGCTAAGTACCCCGTTGGGGACCTTTTCTTGCCTCAGCCGATGTCAGAAATTACTGAAAAAGTAAATAATTGTTTGTCTTGTGGTAAACAAATACCTCATAAGATTTCCACTCTTACTGCCTCCCTTGCCTTGGCCCAGACCACGACGTCTTGACCTGTGCCGCCTGTGCTCGCTTTAACAAGCGCACTCTCAGGTGCCGGGCGGAGTTCGCTGAAGACTTTTTCGGCGATAAATTTGATTATACGATGCCGTCGGAACAACCGACAACGCAGACTCTTAAGAAACGAAAAGACCGGTACCAACATCCTCGGCCCGCGTCTTCCACCGACACCACGCCAAAATTAACCGCGAGTGCTCCGGTTCCCTCTGAGGCGGTTATTCCACCGCTCCGAACCAAAGACACCTCATTACCGATACCGGAGGCCACTCCAACGCCAGTTATTGACTTTCCTCCGGATACTGAAACCGAGGAAATGCCCGACACCATTGCTGTGGATAAGGTCACTCCTGCACGTGGAGCGGCTAGGCCTCCCATGTCTATCAAGGCCTACACACGTGCCAAGGCAGCCAGCAAGTCCAAGCATCTTTCTGCTAAGACCTTACCTCAGCCTACTCCTGAAACTCAAATCATGGCTATGGCCGCAGATTTAATTTCCCTGATCAAAGGTTCCCAGGCCCATCCTGAGAGAGGATCCCAGACTCCTCCTGATAAGAGGCCCAGGGTTGAACCCCCCCTGACCCTCTTCCCACAGATGAAGATTCTGAGGACTCTGTTCACTCCGAAAGCCAGGAAGAGCCCTTCCAGACCTATGAGGATTCAGATGCAGAGGACTCTATCCCCTCGGCTTCTCCTCCTGAGGATATGTCTTTTGGGGAAGATGTCCTTCATGGATGCATCTGCAGTCATAACAACTGGGTTGTCCTGTCGTCAGGCAGCCCTTCAGTCGGCCGGGATCCAGTCCGGGTCGTCCGCGCTGCTGATGTCGCGATTGTCGTGACTCTCTCTCTCTTCGTGGTAAGGCACAGCCGACGGCAATTTTCTCAGTTCATCTCTGTTTCCGCGCGCTCTTCTTGCCACAAGCGCATGCCGGGATCCAGAGATTACTTCTACCGGTCGGATCCAGAGATTTAAACTACCACTTAGACCTCTTTTCTTGCCTCAAGCCGACGAGAAAAAGTTAATAATTGCTTTGAACTTGTCAAAACAATAATAATATAAAGGATTTCCAATTTTACTGCCTTGTTTAGCCCACCCCCACCATCACGAGCAGCCTCTGTTCCGCCTGTGTTAGGCCGACTTAACGCTTACGCTTCGCGGCCGGGTTTCACAACCTTTTCAGTTTTTTCGGTTGTGATTTTGCATATGCCGCCGGATCCTCCGACCCAAACTTGTATAAAAAACGCAAAGATACCCTCCGAGACCAAGGGTCCTGCCGATAACCGGCTACCATGGTTAAGCAAATTGATGAACCCGGCCGAAAACCGAGAAAGCTGATCAAAATACAGTAGAATCTATTACCACCACTGAGGAAAAGCTGATCAAAATTGAGCCGGCCTCAGAAATTTTATCCACCACAGGTGGTTGCTGATGACTAGATACCTCCTTGTATTCCCTACCCTAGTGTGCTGACTGTTGCTAGACCAGCAGACCTCATGTGTCCATGTCCATTAGCCTTTGCCAGGCATACAAAGAGCAACTACTGTGAACAGTGCCTGCCTCACCCCTACAACACTCTTCTCACAAACAAAGTGCCTGGCTTACCCCAGAAGATTTTTAATCATTAATTCTAGATCTCAATCTCACCTCCAGGGCCTGGCCCCCCCCCAGAGATTAATTAGGGAGCAGAGCCCCCTGCCTCCAGACACCTGCTCATGAAGAGAGACATAGACAGACCCCTCAGCCTTCCCGTCTCTTTCTCAATTTGATGATTCTGCTGCTGAAAGATTCCAGCTGCCTCCCCACTTAGAAGAATTTTTTTCCTTGGGGAAACACTCAGATGCATGAGGAGCAGTTCCCCCAGCAGCAGGATTTCTTTTTCCTTTGAAAAGAAAATGCTAGGTCCCCACCTTCCACCTTTCCACAACATAGGCCCTCCTCTATACATCTCTGTAGTGATGCCTTCAATGATGCTTCAACTGCACCAGCTTCTTACCTCCCTCCCCTGCTCTCCCACACGCCAAACCAGACAGCCAGACACTCATCACCACCTTTACCTCACACCCACTGCCCCCCCAGAGCAGACATAGAAACAGGTCAGAAGGGTCAGGGTGCACCACATGTTAAACACCCTATTCCTTTATTCCCCAGAAGCCAGGTTCAGACAGATCCCAGAAAGAGAGGGCAATAAAAATACCAACCCTATCACCCTGTTAAACTGCCGGTTTCATATGATACATTCTTGGGATAAAGGTTTACATCAAGGCTACTCTCTAGCTATCCTCTGATAAATCAATTGGATAAATCATATGATATAGATATGGTAACAATTATATGCAGGATGGCAACCATTCTTTAAAGTGATGAATGAATAACTGGAGGCTATGTTAGATCAATGGTAAAGACTGGCACAACAGGGCAGTGATAATTCTTTAAAAATGGCTAAGGATGCACTGATCATTTATTTAGATCAGCCATGAAGCTGCTCCTATGGATAAGACCAGCATGTTTGCAGTTTGGCCCAGCAGCCCATGAAGAAAAATGAAAGTTAAAATCTGTTCCTACGGTTAAAGATTTCTTTGCAAAGATTTCTTTTGCGTTTAGCAGACCAAGGCTTAAGAAAAAAAAGGCAAAATCCAAAACTCCCTCAAGATCCTAAAGGGCTCAACCCCCAAAAGGGGGGCAGAAACCAATCCAGAGGAGGTGCCAACTTCCCACCCTGGCAAGGTAACAGGCGAGAATAGGACACAACCACTGCAACAACAAGACAGACACCACAGCGTGACGCCACTGGCCACAGCCTACACAGGAAACAACTTCAACCATTAGGCGGCAAATGCCACAGCAGCAACACAGCCACCACTAATTAACCTCTAACCAGTGGAACTGGCAAGAACAGATCATGTCAATGTCTACTTCCACAAACCACTGAAAAACTATCACTGCCAAATCTAGTTCCAAATTTTAAAAAGAAAAAGAGGAATGCCAAATCTACGTTAGCAAACAAAGAGGCTCATGAAAAGAGTGCCAAATCAGCAAACATGGAAAAAAAAGAAACCAGTGCTAACAAACGCAGAAAGAAAGGAAAAAAAGTTGGAGACCTTGTTCTCACCAAGAAACCTTAAAAGACTATTCCTATCATTGTCCTGTCCAATAAAATGCGACCCTACAGCAACTTCTTCTCCCATGCTATCCAAGGCACTCCTCCTGGTCACTCTAGACTTGAGGCACATCAATGCACGTCTAGATCTCAAGGAGGCATACATGCTGCGCAAGGAGGTTGGCTGGGATCTCTGCAATCCCACCTCAGCATCTTGCAGGATCCATCTCTACTGCGCCTCAGAGTTGCTCCTTTTTCTTTTTCACTGTAGAGACCCATAAATGCCTACAGGAATGCCCCCACCCACACTACTGCCACTGCCAAGCAACATCAACAAAAGGCAACGACTGAACAGGACAAACAAACAGTCACGACAACTGATACACACTGGACACAGGGTGCCTGCAAAAAGGGGACAACTAAATATGGCTGACACAACATTCCCAAAGCAAAGGCTGACAGTAAAACAAACAAGACAATTAACAGCAGAAATTAAAAAAGAAGAAACAATAATTTTTGCCTAACTGCAGAAAAACAAAAGAACACTCCCTCTTTTAACAAAGGCCTTGGGCTTCATGGCACTAACAAAGCAAATCTTACTCCCACTTGCCAGACTACATATGAAAAAACTAGTGGTACCTAAAGAATTTATGGTCCCACAGAGAAACTTGCCTAGAATACAGAAGAATTTATTATCCATGCAACAAACAGGAGTTCTAACAGTGGCTCCCATAATAATTTAATGCTTAAAACACCTTCGCGCCCCATGCATGCCAAGCCACTAGTTCACAATGCCTTTCTACCCAAGAGATGGGGGGCCCCAAGCCTGGACATCACAGTAAGGATAGTCAGACCTGTGGCCCATCCCCTGAGCAAACCTCAGAGAAATGCTGGACGACCTCAGGACAATCCAAAACTCACCTGTACATCTCAGAGGGCCAGTTGACTATAAGGGACAGGCAACACCATCTGCATGGTACATCAACAAACATTAAGGCACTCATTTGGCAAGAAATGACTTTGAGCTAGAACCTGGGCATCAGCCAGCAGGGGTTACAGGCATTTTGTAACACCGAAACTTTGAGCATGCAGCAGACATACTAGGAACCACATCGGATGTTACCGAAAAGATGTGTACCACCCGGATATCTTCAAGCAGATGCTACAACAGAATGGGAATGCTCCTAAATAGAATGATTTGCTGGACATCTCAATCACCAGCACATCGGTTCCCACTTCCAGATAGCTACCCTTGTTAATGGAAAGCAGATTCAAGATCCCTTCAGCTGAAAGGCCCACCCAATATGCATTCCCACCTCTTCTCTTGCCACCTCAGGTAAAAGTAAAATAACAGCATATGCATTCCCACCTTCCTATAGCCCCACAAGGGCTTACTAAAAACTGGGGAGAAACATCTAGGAGCATATCTCAGATAGCCATGTACTGTTTGAGATTTTTGATGTTAACTCAGAACACCAGCATGTCATAATACAATACCTAAAAAACTGCAACCTGTGTGCATGGAACCCCATGACAGCATACATAATCCAGACAACAAACAAAGAGTTAAAACTGACTGCTTGAAGCATTAAGGACCAGCAGCTAATCCAGAATCACAGGAAAAGAGTTAAAGACACGCATCAACTGTACTGAAAGAACATCACATATGTCAAACTATCTAGGACTTAACAAAAAGGAGATTCCAGCAGAACTTTGAAGCAGGCCGCCTGTCCTAAACAAGGAATCATGCTAACAAAATGGAGTATATCACAGAATGGAGTATTTGAAAGACCTGTTTTATGTGTCAAACATAGATATGCCTCCTCGAGAATATCAGCAGTAAACCTCTTTGATCCACCTGTTTTTTCACCTTGGGACAAGAACTTGGTGCTAGAAATATTGACACTCAAACCCTTGAAACCTCAACAGACCACACCTTTACCAGCTTGGGACTTGAACTTTGTGCTAGAAAAGTTGACACTATCACCCTTGGAGCCAAACCTTCAGTAGCCTAATGGCACTACAACGTGGAAAAACCGTCCATCAAGATAGAACCTCCTCAGAGCTAATCCTACAGAACCCAGCCCTATGGGCATCACACAACCCTTTAAACCAGGCAATCCAGATATCACACAAGGACCCAACCCACAAAACAGCCTAAAAGAGGTGGTATCCAGAGTGTCTTTATAACAAGCTGCCATTACCTGGACAGATTCCCCCCCAACCCACAAAACAGAGGGGAAAGAATACCTTATACCTGAATATACAGCTACCTTACTACAGACATCAGAACAAAAAGTAGCAGAAAAATTATCTCTACTTTGTTCCATTGATGCCAATGGAACAGTGAACATAACTATCATTCTACAAAGAGCAATAGCCACTACCAAAGCCTTTTTTACGAGGAGATTCAACTTGGAAAATTATTGAGGCAATTCCACAGAGACTCCGGCACATTTGCTCCCAATTATAATTTGCACTACTAGGAGTGGCAACCAGAGCAGTTATTGCTACTGCTGCTTGGCAGGCCATTCTAAACATTGCATAACATTATAATTTGCCACTACTACAGCCTTATGGTATCCTACCTAGTGGGACGTCGACTGCAGATGCACTGAGACCTGACATAAACAAAGTTTTGTACAGTTTCTTCCTCCTCCTCCTAACTGATAAGATTCACAGTCAGTTTAACCACAGATGCATCCTGTTTCTTCCTGTACAGTTTGTACCAACCTATTACTGGTGGGGGGAGTCGAACATGTGCAATTCTGACCTTATATGTACATACATTGTACCCCCCATCTTACACTATCTTTGTTTACCCCTATTTATTAGCTGGGGGAGTCTTTTATGGTGTATTTGTTGTATATGTATACATACATGAGGATTTTTTTTAGTGGCCGATGCCCTTTTTTGGTGGATTTGTTAGATTTATCCGAGTTATGCATTCCATGAGGGAGCATTTTAAGTGGCAAGGCCAGGAATATTCTGATTCCAGAAAGCGCCTTCGAACCTTCCTTAAAAAGCCCCAACACAGACCCTTAGCTATACCTCCTGTGCTTGATGTTTTGGATGATTTATACTCTGACTCCAGTGTTACCCCTGATACTCTTCCTCCTGCTCCTGTCAAGCCTGACAGATACTGTAGGGTCCCAGAAACCCATTCACATTTCTTTAGGGCCCATGCTGTTGATTTAGAAACAATTTCCCAGGGGCCTAAAGGGGTTTCAGCTACCACCTCCAAAAACCCTTTGCCCTCCGACAGGGAAGCAAGGTCCTTAGAGAGATGGGGGAAGAAGGTATACACCTCCACTACTTTATCTATGAGAGCTCTCAATTGTCTCTTTCACATGTTTCAATATCAGGATTTCCTGTTAGATGATTTACAGAAAAGATTGGCCTCCCCTGATCCTTTAGATAGGAAGTCTTTGCAGGAGGCTGTACACAATTCTCAGCAAGTTAGCAATCACTTTCTACATTGGGATATGATGCATTGGAAGCTTCATGTAGGGCAGCTATGACAGGGGCGGTCATTCGTAGACGTGCATGGTTAAAGGATCAACCTTTACTAGATCATGTTAAGGCAAAACTTCTTGATGCACCCTTGGAAAAGAACAAGCTTTTTGGTGCTAATGCTAAAGATGTGTTAAAGTCCATTGAGGAAAAAGCCAAGTCAGTTCAGACAGTCAGAGATTTCCTCCAGGTTCAGCCACCTAGATTCAGCAGGAACTGGCCTTCTAAAAACTGGTCCTTTCCTAATCCTGAAAGATTTCAAAGGGGCAAAAACAGGCGTGCCCGAGGAAGAGGCCAATACAGAGGATCCTACAGGGGACGACAATGGCAACCAACAAACCAAAGAAGTAACACAGGGGTTTCTCCTGCCCCACAGGGACATCTGCACATCAACCAAAAAGAAATGCTGGCAGTAATGCATGCCATCGAGGCCTTCGGACAACAACTACAACCAGGCCACCTACTAATACGGATAGACAACACCACTGTGATGTGGTACATAAACAAGCAGGGGGGCACTCATTCTTACCCCCTTTGCAGACTGACAATGAATCTTTGGGAAAAATCACTGAGCCTAGACATACAGTTGCAATCCCAGTTTGTTCCAGGCAAAGACAATGTTCTGGTGGACAGTCTAAGCAGGAATTTCCTAGACCCCCACGAATGGAGGTTACATCCAGAAATCTTTATACGACTCACTTCGACATGGGGCAGGCCGGACATAGACCTATTTGCCTCCCACCTCAATCATCAAATACAGAAGTTTTGTTCAAGGACATATCATCCAAAAGCATGGAAAATAGATGCTCTCTCATTCAACTGGAGCTCCCTAAAAATCTATGCATTTCCACCTCTGCCACTGATGACCACAGATGTTACTAAAGATCAAAGCAGAACAGCCCAAGGGGATCCTAATAGCTCCAGACTGGCCAAGACAGCACTGGTACCCACTACTACAGAGCATATGTCACAACAAAACATGGGCCCTCCCTCAATGGCCCCAACTTTTGACTCAACACAACTTCAGGACAGTTCATCCCAACATCCAGATGCTACAGCTAACAGCTTGGGAGATCCCATGAATAACCTCAACCTACCTCTTTCCAAAGAAGTTCAGCGGATACTGACAGAAGCCCGCCGACCATCCACCAGAAAGGTTTACTCAGCCAAATGGAAGAGATTCAGCATTTGGAATACCACCAAGGGCCATGATGCATCACTTTTGAGCATCCCACTCATCCTGGAATATTTGGCAGATATGCTACATAATGGACTCTCATACTCCTCTATAAAAATACATGCTTCAGCTATCTCAGCTATATACAACACTGATCCACCTGTGTTTTCACATCCTTTGTTAAGGCAATTTCTTAGAGGAATTAAGAATATAAAGCCCCCAAGAAAGGCACCAGTACCAGCTTGGGACCTCAACTTTGTCCTAGAAAAATTGACTTTACCTCCCTTTGAGCCAGCAGCTTCTGTGGATTTACAAATGTCCTTCAAGAATGCAACTGCAGTCATAACATATGGGTTGTCCTGCCTCAGGCAGCCCTCAGTTGGCTGGATTCCAAAGTCTGGGTCCGACGTTGGCTGATGTCGCATTTCTCTCCGTCTGAGCGGCTGGAGTATATAAGCATCAGCTGACGCCATTTTCTTCAGTCTTTCTTGCCGCGCGGTGCCCGAAGCAGAAGCAGTTCGCAAGTGCCGGTCGGTCACCTCCTGTATTCTTCGAATCCAAAGTCATCAAAAAAGCTAAGTACCCCGTTGGGGACCTTTTCTTGCCTCAGCTGATGTCAGAAATTACTGAAAAAGTTAACTATTGTCTGTCTTGTGGTAAACAAATACCTCATAAGGATTTCCACTCTTACTGTCTTCCTTGCCTTGGCCCAGACCACAACGTCTCGGCCTGTGTTGCCTGTGCTCGCTTCAATAAGCGCACTCTCAGGCGCCGGGCGGAGTTCGCTGAAGACTTTTTCGGCGATAAATTTGCTTATACAATGCCGTCGGAACTTCCGACATCGCAGACTCCTAAGAAACGAAAAGACCGGGACCGACATCCTCAGCCCGCGTCTTCCACCGACGCCACGCCAAAACCTACCGCGAGTGCTCCGGTTCCCCCTGAGACGGTTATTTCACCGCTCCGAACCGGAGGCCACACCGACGCCAGTTATAGAATTTCCTCCAGATACTGAAACCGAGGAAATGCCCGAGACCATTGCTCTAGATAAGGTCACTCCTGCACGTGGAGCTGCTAGGCCTCCTATGGCCATGTCTATTAAGGCCTACACACGTGCTAAGGCAGCCAGCAAGACCAAGCACCTTACTGCTAAAGCCTTACCTCAGCCTACTCCTGAAACACAAATCATGACTATGGCCGCAGACTTAATTTCCATGATTAGAGGTTCACAGGCCCATCCTGAGAGAGGATCCCAGCCTCCTTCTGATAAGAGACCCTGGGTTGAGCCCTCTGACCCTATCCCTTCAGATGAAGATTCTGAGGACTCTGTTCATTCCGATGGCCAGGAAGAGCTCTTCCAGACCTATGAGGAACTCGGATGCAGAGGATTCCATCCCCTCGGCCTCCCCTCCTGAGCACATTTCTTTTGGGGAAGTTCTGCATACCGTGAGGGAACATTTTAAGTGGCAAGGCCAGGAATATTCTGATTCCAGAAAGCGCCTTCGAACCTTCCTTAAAAAGCCCCAACACAGGCCCCTGGCTATACCTCCTGTGCTTGATGTTTTGGATGACCTGTACTCTGACTCCAGTGTTACCCCGAATACTCTTCCTCCTGCTCCAGCCAAGCCAGACAGATATTATAGGGTCCCAGAAACACATTCTCATTTCTTTAGGGCCCATGCTGTTGATTTAGAAACTATTTCTCAGGGACCTAAAGGGGTTTCAGCATCCACCTCCAAAAATCCTTTGCCTTCCAACAGGGAAGCTAGGTCATTAGAGAGATGGGGGAAAAAGGTCTACACCTCCACTACTTTATCTATGAGAGCTCTGAATTGCCTCTTTCATATGTTTCAATATCAGGATTTCCTGTTAGATGATTTACAGAAAACATTGGCCTCTCCTGAACCTTTAGACAGGAAGTCTTTGCAGGAAGCTGTACATAATTCTCAGCAAGTCAGCAATCACTTTCTGCAGTGTGGATATGATGCATTGGAAGCTTCATGTAGGGCAGCTATGACAGGGGCGGTCATTCGTAGGCATGCATGGTTAAAAGAACAACCTCTACCAGATCATGTTAAGGCAAAACTTCTTGATGCACTCTTGGAAAAGAACAAGCTTTTTGGTGCTAATGCCAAAGATGTGTTAAAATCTATCGAGGAAAAAGCAAAATCAGTTCAGACGGTCAAAGATTTCCTCCAGGTTCAGCCACCCAGATTCAGCAGGAATTGGCCTTCTAAAAACTGGTCCTTTCCTAATCCTGAAAGATTTCAAAGGGGTAAAAACAGACGTGGCCGAGGAAGAGGACAATACAGAGGTTCTTACAGGGGACGACAATGGCAACCAGCAAACCAAAGAAGTGACACAGGGGTCTCCCCTGCCCCAAAGGGACAATCTCAATGACTTTCCTCTACTTCCGCTGACCAAGGAGCAAATAGAAGCTCCCTTGGGCGGAAAATTATCTCTGTTTTCAGAAAATTGGCACAGATTGACAAAGGACAAATGGATTTTGGACATTATAGACCAAGGTTACAGGTTCCACTTTCATACCTTACCAAGAAAACAAGGCATGCCAAACCTACCACAAAACCAGAGGGCAGAGGCTATCAAGCAAATTTCTCTGCTTGCTCAGATCAAAGCAATAGAAAAAGTTCCACAACAAGAACAAGGTCAGGGGTTTTACTCAAGACTGTTCCTTGTTCTAAGAAAAGAAACTCAATAGAGACCAATACTGGATTTGTCCGCATTTAACACTTTTCTCATAGTACCAAAGTTCACAATGCTGACTCTGCAGCAACTCCTTCCCATGCTGGGCAAGGGGTTTGGCTGATTACTCTGGACCTCAAGGAGGCATACCTGCATGTCCCTATCAGACACAGCTGCAGAAGATACCTCAGATTTCTTGCAGGGCCAGAGCATTATCAATTCTCAGCATTGCCATTTGGCTTATCTACTGCACACAGAGTATTCACAAAATGCCTGGCTTCAGTAATTGCTCATTGCAGGCTCCAGGGGATCCAAATTTACCCGTACCTGGACGACTGCCTCATACAAGCGGACGACAAATCGATTTTGACAAAAAACTTGAACTATGTCATACAATTGCTACAGGCTCTGGGATACACAGTCAACTTCCAAAAGTCAAGACTTCAGCCATCCCAGCAAATAACCTTCTTAGGAGCCAATCTAGACACAGCCTCTCAAATGGCTTACCTGACAGAAGACAAGCAAGAGAAGTTAACTCATTATTTCAAAGGTTTGGCAAAACTCACCCAGATGACTGCAAGGAGATTCCTACAGGCCCTGGGTTACATGGCATCCTGCATTCTCCTGGTTCCATTAGCAAGACTACACATGAGAAAGCTTCAATGGTACCTAAAAGCCTATGGTCTCAGCACAGCAACAACCTAGAGACAACCATACCGCTCATTCCATGCCTACAAAAGGAATTCCTATGGTGGGCCTCGGTAAGCCAGGCAAACACAGGTATGTCATTCAAAAAACCTCAGATAACACAGACCATGACCACAGACGCCTCAGACCTTGGATGGGGCACATGGAGGGCAGATGTATACAAGGACAATGGTCTCCAAAGGAAACACATCTGCATATAAACCAAAAGGAAATGCTGGCAGTAATGCATGCCATCGAGGCCTTTCTGCAACAACTTCAGCAAGGCCATCTACTGATACGGACAGACAACACCACTGTGATGTGGTACATAAACAAGCAAGGGGGCACCCATTCCTACCCCCTTTGCAGACTGACAATGAATCTTTGGGAAAAATCACTGAGCCTAAACATACAGTTGCAATTCCAGTTTGTTCCAGGCAAAGACAATGTGCTGGTGGACAGCCTAAGCAGGAATTTCATAGATCCACACGAGTGGAGGTTACATCCGAAAATCTTCACACAACTCACCTCGACATGGGGCAGGCCAGAAATAGACCTATTTGCCTCCCACCTCAACCATCATCTACAAAAATTCTGTTCAAGGACATATCATCCACAAGCTTGGAAAATAGATGCTCTTTCATTCAACTGGAACTTCCTAAAAATCTATGCATTCCCACCTCTGCCACTGATGACCACAGTATTACTAAAGATCAAAGCAGAGAGGCCCAAGGGGATCCTAATAGCTCCAGACTGGCCACGACAACACTGGTATCCACTACTACGGAGCATATGTCACAACAAAAAGTGGGCCCTTCCCCAATGGCCCCTACTTTTGACTCAACACAACTTCAAAACAGTGCATCCAAACCTTCAGATGCTGCAGCTAACAGCCTGGGAGATCCCATGAATAACCTCAATCTATCTCTCTCCAAGGAAGTTCAGCGGATATTAACAGAAGCTCGAAGACCATCCACCAGAAAGGTTTACTTAGCAAAATGGAAGAGATTCAGCATTTGGAATACCAGCAAGGGACATGATGCATCATTATTGAACATCCCACTCATCCTGGAATATTTGGCAGATATGCTACACAATGGACTCTCATATGCTTCCATAAAGATACATGCTTCAGTTATTTCAGCTAGATATAACACTGATCCGCCTGTGTTTTCACATCCTTTGTTAAGGCAATTTCTCAGGGGAATCAAGAACATTAAGCCACCAAGAAAGGCCCCAGTGCCAGCTTGGGACCTCAACTTTGTCCTAGAAAAACTGACTCTACCTCCCTTTGAGCCAGCAGCTTCAGTGGACTTACAATTTCTCTCATGGAAGACAGCTTTCCTGTTGGCAATTACCTCAGCAAGAAGGGTTTCGGAACTACAGGCCCTAATGGCAATATCACCGTTCATAATCTTTCACAGAGACAGGGTCTCCTTAAGAACCATCCCTACTTTTATGCCAAAGGTGGTATCTAGGGTCTCTTTAAATCAAGCTATTCACCTGCCCACTTTCTTCCCCAATCCTGAGAGCAAAGGGGAAAGACTGTTGCATACCTTGGACATTCACAGACAACTTCGCTACTACCTGGGCAGAACCAAGACCAGTAGGAAGTCTGATCAGCTTTTTGTAGCTTATGCCCCTGGAGTACAAGGAAAAGCAATTTCCAAACAGACTATTTCAAAATGGATTGGACATTGCATCAGATTTTGTTATTCCTTCCATGGGAAGATTGTTCCAGCCAATGTCAGACCACACTCCACCAGAGCTACAGCCACCTCTACAGCATTCTTAAGAGGGGTGCCTACAAAAGACATTCTAGAAGCTGCTACATGGAGCTCCGTGCATACATTCTCCAAACACTACAACCTCCCTTTATACTCCACATCCAGAGCAGGCTTTGCTTCGGCAGTCCTGCAGGGTTTGATTGCCACACCATCTCTTTCCTAGAGCATTCCTCCTCCCCCAGCTAAGCTATGGTATTCAACCCATATGTTATGACTGCAGTTGCATTCTTGAAGGACATAGTACAGTTTTGTACCTACCATAAATGTAGATGTCCGATAGATATGCAACTGCAGTCGGATCCCCCCCCCTCCATACCCCTCTATACCTTGGGTCCACTCCTATCCCTGTTTCTCTTAGCTGGGGATATCTGTTATGGTGTATCTGTTTATTGCTTACCTATTTGTCTGGAATCCTGTTTTTGTCTTCCAATTTGATTACAGCCTTCCTTGGAGGGCACCTGGCATCTGGGGCAAGAAACACTGAAGAAAATGGTGTCTGCTGATGCTTATGTACTCCAGCCGCTCAGACGTCGGAGAGAAATGCGACATCAGCCGACGTCGGACCCAGACTTTGGAATCCGGCCGACCGAGGGCTGCCTGAGGCAGGACAACCCATATGTTATGACTGCAGTTGCATATCTATCGGACATCTACATTTATGGTAGGTACAAAACTGTACTTTTCTTTCCTGGAAGACAGCATTCCTGTTGGCCATTACCTCAGCAAGAAGGTTTTCGGAATTACAGGCCCTAATGGCTATACCACCGTTCATAACTTTTCACAGAGACAGGGTCTCCTTACGAACCAACCCTACCTTTCTCCCAAAAGTGGTATCTAGGGTCTCTCTAAATCAAGCAATTCACCTGCCTACTTTCTTTCCCAATCCTGAGAACAAAGGGGAAAGACTGTTGCATACCTTGGACATTCACAGACAGCTTCGCTACTACCTGGACAGAACCAAGACCAGTAGGAAGTCTGATCAGCTTTTTGTAGCTTACGCCCCTGGAGTACAAGGAAAAGCAATTTCAAAACAGACAATTTCAAAATGGCTAGGACATTGCATCAGATTCTGTTATTCCTTCCATGGAAAGAGTGTGCCAGCCAATGTCAGACCACACTCCACCAGAGCTACAGCCACCTCTACAGCATTCTTAAGAGGGGTGCCTACAAAAGACATTCTAGAAGCTGCTACATGGAGCTCCGTGCATACATTTTCCAAACACTACAACCTTCCTCTATATGCCAGATCCAGAGCAGGCTTTGCTTCTGCAGTCCTGCAGGGATTGATAGCTACTCCATCCTTTTCTTAGAACATTCCACCTCCCCCAGCTAAGCTATGGTATTCAACCCATATGTTATGACTGCAGTTGCATTCTTGAAGGACATAGTACAGTTTTGTACCTACCATAAATGTAGATGTCCGATAGATATGCAACTGCAGTCGGGTTTTCCCTCCCTCCTTCCCCTCTATGCCTTGGGTCCACTCCTATCCCTGTTACCCTTAGCTGGGGATATCTGTTATGGTGTATCTGTTTATTGCTTATTTATTTGTCTGGAAATCTGTTTTATCTTCCAATTTGATTACAGCCTTCCTTGGAGGGCACCTGGCATCTGGGGCAAGAAACACTGAAGAAGATGGTGTCGGCTGATGCTTATGTACTCCAGCCGCTCTGACGTCGGAGAGAAATGCGACATCAGCCGACGTCGGACCCAGACTTTGGAATCCGGCCGACCGAGGGCTGCCTGAGGCAGGACAACCCATATGTTATGACTGCAGTTGCATATCTATCGGACATCTACATTTATGGTAGGTACAAAACTGTACTTTTTGAGGAGTGTGAAATTTGCTTTAGAGAAGTTTTTCACTGTGGTTTTCTGGGCAGGGGGTGGGGTTGGGATGTGAATATCCAGTGAGATTAGTTTATGGTCTTATCTTACCAGTGAGGGATACACTTCTGGTCTGGAGCATAAAGTCCCCATGTTGGTGATGATCAGATCCAGTATGTTTTCCCTTCTTGTGGGAGTGGTAACAAGTTGTTCCATAGCATTTGAGTTTATAAATTCTAGGAACCTTTGGGCTAGGGTGTTAGAGCTAGAGTAATGCTCCCAGTCTATGTTTGGGTAGTTGAAGTCTCGCCCAATATAATGGTGTTTGGAGAGACCTTCATATTTTCCAGTGTTCTCAGGAAGGCCGAGTGGGGTTCCTGGGTTTGGGAGGGTGGTCTGTAGCAAGCTATAAACTGGAAGGCAGTTTTACCCACTGTTAGTTGCACATGGGATAGTCTCTGATGCTTCGTGCTGTGCCACCAACATGGAGGTGTTGGGTATCTTTGACGAATGTTGATACTCCCCCCCCCCCCCTCCTTTTGTGGTTTGGTCAAAGTTTTGGGGCCGAAAAGCATGGTATGAGGTATAACCTGGTAGTGCTGGGGTGCTCTAGGGAGCCTTGAACCAGGTTTCTGTTACTGCACAGATATTGATGTTCTCCATGCTAAGGAGAGTTTCGAGTGTGTGCATCTTGAGGTTTAGACTTCTGGCGTTGAGTAGCATTACTCTTAGTTTCTTATCCCTTGTGATACCTATGGAGGTGGGTTTGTCTTTTGAGCCTTGCCTAAAAAAGGCACTATGGGGGTAGCAAGAGCCTTGGCCAATATCCAAAAGCCCAGGGGTGACAGGTGCAAGCCGTCCCTAGTGAAGCATCGTGGCTTGTCGAGCATGTCATCCCAGGCTGATAGGCATTGGATCCCCTTTGAATGACACCACTACTTGTTGAAATTGATCATCTTGTCTTCATGTTGTGGCATCATTCTTGGTGAGGGTAAGATGCTACTCAAGGTCAGGGTCAAACCGGCCTGGGCTACATGCTCAGAGAGCTCCTCTATGCCTCTTTTCATGTAGTCCAGGGAGGTACGTCTCAGGTCATTCACACCAGCATGGACAATGACTGAGTCCTATTTGTACTTGCCTTGGAGTGTCCTGAGTGCTTGTGTTATGTGGCAGATCCTAGCGCCCGACAGGCTCACCGTGACCTTCTCCTTGTTCAGCCTGGTGAGCAGGACGTCAGTGTGCCTGACGATAGTCATCACCTATTACAAGTGTATTAAGTGTATTGTTTAGCCTTAAGGGCTGTGACTGTTCGGCACACTGGCTTTGTGAGCTGTGTGTTGCACGTGTTTTGTTTTGGGGTAGCAGTTGCTTGGGTGTCTGCTTTGGAGGTCTCTGCTGCTTAGGCAGATTTTTATTTAGAGCCTCCGAGTGTGTTTTTGTGTGTGTGTTTTTTTGCTGTCGTGGTAGGTGTATGTGAGACTGGAATTGTAGTGAGTGTGGTTTCCTTCTCCTCCTGACTGGTTACGCCAGTACTGAGTTGAGAGAGCTTAGCCTCCAGTTTGGCTATATGGTTGCATCTCTCACGTGTTGGAATTTGTTGGGAGGAGGAGAGGGTTGTCTGTGTACATGAGGCAGTTGTAACATTGCCTCAAGATTCCCATATTCACCAGCTGGACCGGGGATGAGATTGACAACTGACCTTTGGACATGCTAGAATAGTATTGGGGATTCCTTTATAATTGAAAAAAAGGGCCAATGGGGAACAAGGTACTCAAGGGGAGTTTGTGAGGGTGTAGTGCTTTTAATTTTTTTTAGTGCTGACTTGTATAATTGCTTTAGTGAGCAAGTGCCAGGTAACTTAAATGCAATGTGTTACAGGAAACTTAAATGCAAAAACGACTAACAGTAACTTTCTTTCAAGTGAAACAAGGAAATAAGTACAGTAAGCAATGCAGATATCACTAGGGATCCACAGAAGCGCTGAAAAGCCGCACTTTAGGTGGAATTAGCTTTTTAAGGAAATAACAAACACACAACAAGCATACAAACAAAGCTAGATTCAGCAGGCCTGGATCTAGTCTATGCTACAGCAAACAAGGTGTACCAATTACAGTAGGAAGCAGTTCAAATATGCAGGCACTATAAGCCTTTAACCAGAAATTCCCAGCTCAGAAGGGTAGGGTCCAGCCTCTTCTCCCACAAGAGTGCAGACCACAAACCCTCTTAATGTAAAATAACTGGCCTGAAGCCCAAGTGCTTAAACCAGAACTAATACACTTTTAGAGTAACAGACATTGAGCCCTCAATCAGCAGTTCCCAACTTAGAAGTATGTAAGCAACCTGTCCTGCCACCACAGTGCAGGCCACAAACCTTCCTAATGTAAAACAACTGGTCTGAAGCCCAAGTTCTTAATCCAAAAGACTTAGAATGATAGCTACACTTTAATCAAGTTACTACCAAGCAGTAATAAATACAATTGAATACTTTAAAGAATGCCTGGATTAGTGCTCAAGTTATACAAACAAAGCTAGATTCAGCAGGTCTGGATCTAGTCTATGCTACAGCAAACAAGGTGTACCAATTTCAGTAAGAAGCAGTTCAAATATGCAAGCACTATAAGCCTTTAACCAGAAATTCCCAGCTCAGAAAGGCAGAGTCCAACCTCTCCTCCCACAAGAGTGCAGACCATGAACCCTTTTAATGTAAAATAACTGGCCTGAAGCCCAAGTGCTTAAACCAGAATTAATACACTGTTAGAATAACAGACACTGAGCCCTCAATCAGCAGTTCCCAACTTAGAAGGATGTAAGCTACCTGTTCTGCCACTACAGTGCAGACCACAAACCTTCCTAATGTAAAACAACTGGTCTGAAGCCCAAGTGCTTAAACTAAAAGGCTTAGAATGAGTTATACCAAGCAGTAATAAAAATAATTGAGTACTTTTAAGATGACGCAGAAGCAAAATAAAGTAGGAAGAAACACAAATACAGTAAAAGCAGATAAAATTTTTTTTTTTTTTTTAGTGGAAAGAGAGGAAGGAGTAGCAGAAACTAAGCTGATTGGCCTTCTCAAATGTTCTCCCTGTACTGGGTAGAATGAGGTAATGACACTAGACTGGGAGGAGGGTCCCAGATCAAATTTACACTAGTGGCGGGCAACTGCAAAGCCACCAACTATAAAAACACTATACCAACAGGGAGGGATGGTGGGAACCAAACTGCAGAAATGTATCTCACAGCTGAAAAGCAGCAGTGAGCCTTTAAATGAAAGTTTTAAACAGCTAAAGGCGCCTCTGGGAAAAAGAGTTTAACTGCAACAAGTTATCAGAAACAAACAACGCAACAGATGCTTAATAAAAGTGGACAATTTGCAGTTAATACCTCACACACAGTGAAACTAGCTAGACAAATACACAGTACACAAAGTGATATAAATAACAAAGAAATAAAGAACAAAATAAACAAAAAACAGGATACTTAATGTTATATATTATAGCTCCGAGTTTCCTCAGTGTCCTTCCTTCAATCAGTTCAGCGTGAAATGGCAGAACACTCACAACTGAATTTCTTATAATTCAGATCTCTCATTAACTGCTCCAGTTGTGCAGGTCTAAGTTTTGTACCTGGAGCTGTCACTCTTACTCTCTCCCTTAACAGAACTGTCTTGTCCCAGGCTACATTTGGTCTGCTACCTATCTAAAAATGCATAGGGTGCAGTTTTTATGCTTTCTTTAAGTAACTTGTGTGCAACATCTAGATCACTTTTGTAGTAGCCTAAGCTATATGGGTCCTTAACCGCTTATGATCAGCCAGCTTTTCAAAGCTTAAGAGTGCTGTCCATACACTCAAGCTGTCAGGAGCTCAAGAAGAGCTCCATTCAAGGACTGTTGAATGGAAATTACCTCAGAGCTTTTAAAATTCTTCACGGTTAGGCAGCTAAGTCCCCTGTTGGTGAAAACCTTCTGCTGTATATATTTTTCCATATAAAAATTGTGTTTCTCTATCTCAAATGTGCTGTCTAGCTTGGAAGCATTTTATTTTAGGACTGTCATTGCATTTCTTTGGGGGATGTCGTAGTGCAGCAGATAGCATTGTTGCCGCACAGCAAGAGGTTCTCTTGTTTGATTCTTGGTCGGGGTGCCTTCTGTGTGGAGTCTGCATGTTCTCTCTGTGTTCACATGGATTTTCTCTTGGTATTTGTTTCCTCCTGCACCCCAAGGATGTACATTAGGTGGATTGGGCATTCTAAATTGACCGTAGGTGTGAGTGTGCATGCATGTTAGTGGTAAGGAAGAACTGCTTCGGGGCTAGCCACCCCGCTGTGTGAACCTTTGCTGTAGATGATGGTCACTGTTTTAAGTAGCACCCTGACCCCATGTGGAAAAGGAGGGGTGGATGGATGGGTTGCATTTCTAGGAGAGTGTTATGCATAAATACCTATGTGAACTTGTTTTTGAGTCGAGTAAATTTTTAGTCAAAAAGTATATACTTTTTTAAAGTTTTGCGTGTTTAGGGCAGAATAGTGTGCTTGTTTGTGCTTACCTTTGGAGCAGTTGTTGGCTCTTAGTACTTCTACCTTCCCCTTCCCCTGTATGCAAAAAGAATAAAGTTGGATTTTTTGGGTGTAGTGACAGCTCCTGTTGTGCCTCAGCTGCTAGTGGGTGACTCTGCTGTGGCCGCTAATCTTTCTTCAGATCGCTCATCTTTTTCTTCTAGTCCCCTTGGTATAGCAGATGCAAGAAAGACTGTGGTAGATAGTCGCATGCTCTGCAGCTGTAGGGATGCCCTTAGTGGATAAGGATGAAACACACTTGTTGGTCTCGGGGGTGGGGGTTGGCAGGTGAGAGTCCTTCACTTGGCTAGAAAAGGGAACCTGCATCTGGGATTAGTATAGTGAACACAGTGAGAAAGCCTCCCAGTCTCCTTTTTCCATTTTTGTGGAGAGGAAAGATTTACTAGGATATGCTAAGAAGCCCATTAGTGCTTTTTCCTTTACTTCTGTTTCTTCAGGTAAGAAAAGAGATTCCCCTCTTTCTGAATCAGATTTTCAGTCATGATAGGCATTATAGAAGGATGGTTATACCTCCAGCATTTCTTCTTCTGATTCTGAAGAAAGTATAGTTTCAGGTTTCCCTCATGAAGATTTTTTTTTTAAATTTTTGAGGCTTTGTGTTAAGATGAAAAAAGTGTTTTAGTTGCAGCAGAATGAAATTACTTTGGCACAGAAATTGCAATTGGATATGCCTAAATATACAAATGTACCTTCAGTGATGCATGTTTTAGAGAGTGTTTTCTCATTGCATTGTTGTAATTTACCTGATAATCAACCTCTTAGCCCTAAAAGCAGGTTATACAGGGTATCTCAGACTTGCAAGTATTTTTTTTTTCCATTTCTAAAGTAGCGATTTCTTTTTGTAAAATTGCTTCTGCTAAACAGTTTACTGTTTCTAACCATATTCCTTTGATAAGGATAGGAATGCATTAGATAAGTTGGGGAAGAAAGTATTCTTCCAGTGCTTCAGCATTCAGGATTTTGAACTGTCAAGCCTGTGTACTAAAGTTTTAATTTTATCCTTGAGAACGTGCTCTCAGCTAAGTGGAACTTTTTTGATATTTGTGTGAAAGTTTTTGGATAGCTTCATATTTTTTTAAACGATTAGTATTTCCAGTATCTTTTCTTCTAACATTGTTTTTCTTCTCTACCCATTGTTATCGTTGGTAAACTTTCAAGTACTATTGTTGGTATGGCCTTTCCTCTCTTACCCTTGTGGTATTTCTTCAGTAACATAGTTGGTATTGTCTCCTGTTTAAACTATTAGCTTTGACTTTTGTTCAGGTGTTTCCCTTCTTTTCTCTACATACCAGTGTATTGTTGTTTTTATGACTTTTGAATGGAGTTGACTTTATTCTAGTTGGATTATACAGTTGGCCTGTGGAGTCTTCTATCAAGATGTCAGATAAGAAGGGTACGTCAGGTTTTAAGCATTGTACTTCATGTAAGGACAGGTTACTTAATAGTGATTCTCATGATGACTGTGTATACTGTTTGGGAATGCCCCACCTTTCAGTGCAGCCTGTGTGACATTTGTCAGAGTTTCACTCAACGCACTCTTAATGAGCGCAAAAATAAACTCATTCTGAAAGGGTTACTCAAGTCTCCCTTCTCCGAAGCTATTTCTGTGAGGGAGGTCTCAACCCCTCCTACTAAGGACAAAAAGAGATCCCACTCTGTTTCTTCTTCACCAATGGGTGATCAGAGCAAGCCTGGGAAATCAAAAGTCCCAAAGTTATCTTCGGAGCATAAATCTGCTTCTACAGGTCAGTCTTCCTCTGCTCTGACCTTTTCAGTCTTTGATACTGGTGCCTGTTTCGGCACCGGTCCTGCCTTCATCACTGATCATAGACCTTACTATGCTTATTTTGACTTCGGCACTGATCATAGACCTCACTATGCTTATTTTGACTCCGGCACTTGTGGCCACTTCGGCTCAGAGCACATCTTCGACTGCTCCATTAGCTTCCATTTTGGAACTGACAGTTTTGGCTCCGAGTGCCACTTCGGCACCGAGCGTTGTACCGACATCACGGGATTTAACCCCTTTACTTCCGGTTTCGAAACTATAGACTTCGGTGCCAGCAGACCTTGCACCATGGACCTGATACTCCCCTTCTGTTGATCAGTTTCAGCGCCAAGCATATAGCCCCTTCATCGAATGTCCTGACTCCCCATCTGGAGTATTCACTAGATTAACCAGGAGCCTGTCGGGACTCTACATAGTGCGTCTTGTAGACCAGCTGTTAGCCAGGGGGATCCCTTCACTTTCCAAGACCCATCCACCTGCAGGACTTGGGTTGTCTTATCCACGGACTCCATCTTACACTCCTTTGACCATCTTGGTTCCGAAGCCTTCTGCTCCAACATCCTTCTTGGAGCCCATCACATCGGCACCTACGGTGCCTTTCACTCCGGCCCCGAGTTTGTCACTTTGGTCTTCGGTTCCCGCTGAACAGGTCCTTCCTCAGTCTGGGGATGGGCGCGTCAGCCTGGGGTGCGGAGACGCCTCTCTTCTGTTCCATCCTCGGCGCCGATAGCCACGTCAGCGCCATTCCTGTTTGTGGCTTTATCTGTGGGGTGGGTTAGTCAGAGCGAAGTGTTACACAGGTTCGGAGGTTGTCTTTCTTGGTTCCGGGCTCCCATCTGTCTTTGGGTGGGCCTACCTTCTGCACAATGGAGAGGGCTCTTGCTTCTGGCAGCACTCCTTTGATGTCGGACCCCCAGATGTTCTTCGTGTTTCACTGTTGCAGTCATTACATTAGGGTAATCTGCTGGCAGGTTGCCCTCAGTCGGCCTGAATATCAAAGTTTTGGGTCCTGCGTCGGTTGCAGTCTCCTCTTCTGTTACGTCAGGTCATCAGGGGTATAAAACATGCAACCGACGCTATTTTCTTCAGTCTTTCTTGCCATGCGGTGCCCGAAGCAGAAGCAGTTCGCAAGTGCCGGTCGGCCGACTCCTGAAATTTTCGCATTCTAGTTTCAGAACCGAAGTCTTCAATTAAAGCTAAGTACCCCATTGGGGAAACTTTTTCTTGCTCCTTACCGATATCCGTAAAAGTTAATAATTGCATTACTTGTGGGAAGCAAATACCTCATAAGGATTTTCATTTGTACTGTATTCCTTGCCTAGGCCCAGATCATAACATGCCTTGCTGTCGGTTTTGTGCTAGATTTAACCAACGCACTAAGTGTCGGTATTTCTTTGCTTCAAAATATTTTGGAAACCAATTTAATTACTCTGAAATGTCATCGGATAGCAATCAAACTACCGGAGTTCACAAAAAATGCAAAGAAAAGGACCAAGGCAAACCGTCGAGGTCCAAAACCGACGACGAAGCTTCTCCTAAGCCAGTCGCCAGTTCACCGGTACTCAGTGAGGTGTTTTCCAGCCCCTGATACCTGCTACTTTCGAGTCACAGGCCTCTACCAAGACCCATGTGGAGTCTGCCATGCCACAAGATTCTCAGAGTATTGTACCCGTGGATGTCTCTCCCTTGGATGGGTCCGGAGCCGCTGAGCAGGCACCGGCTTCTGAGGGTGTTTTCAGGCCTCAGCATTTCTATATAAAACCGATGCCAGCTTCAAAAACAAAGACAAAAGCAACTTCTAAGGCTAAAAAATGACGCATGAGCCACATGTTCAGGCCTCTATGCCCAAAAAAACAGATGATCAAAATGGCTGAAGACTTAATTACCTTGATCAGGGATTCCCAACCCCCCCCCTGATAAGAGGCCTAGGCAAGACACTTATTATGAATCTTCAGATCAGGTTTCTATTTCTTCTGATTCCTCTTCTGATCAAGAAATTTCTATACCACCCTATAAGGATTCAGATGCAGAGGAATCCATCCCATCTGCATCTCCTCCTGAAGATTATTCTTTTGGAGAAACCTTGCATACTTTGAGGGAACATTTTCATTGGGAGAGTCAGGATTTCTCAGAATCAAAAAAGAGGCTTAGGGATTTCCTCCTCCTTCCTCAGCATAGGCCTTTGGCCATACCTCCTATATTAGACATTGTTGATGTGTTTTCGGAATCAAACATGGCTCCAGATTCCCTACTTCTGGCTCCTAGTAAGCCAGACAGATATTACAGGGTCCCTGACTCCAACAAATGTTTATTCAAAAATCCTGCTGCTGACCCTGAAACTATCTCACAGGGTCCCAAAGGTGTAAAGGCCTCAACAGCTAAGAATTCTACCCCCTCAGAGAGATTCCAGGGTGCTGGATAGATGGGGAAAGAAGGTTTATACGTCTGCAACCTTGGCAGTTAGGGCCTTAAACTGCCAGTTTCATATGCTTAAATATTAACAGCATGTTATGGGATTATTGAAACAGAAAATGATGATGATTTCTCAATGTGTGGAAAATAAAGAATTACGGGAATTATTGCATGCAGCAGAACAGGTTGGAAAGCATACTTTGCAAGCTTGCTGCCACTGTGTACCATCTTCTAGCTAGTTTGTTATGCTCCTGTAAACTTAAATGCAGTTCATGGAGAGTTTCTGTAGACATTTTATTTTAACTCTGCTAATACATTTACTTTCTTATTGGATTAGTTAACCCCTTAGTGTTCCAGCTTAACGCAATTGTTTTTTCATCTGTATTAGTAGATGAAGTTTTTCCTTTTGCTTAGTAACACAGTGTCTCCCTGTTTAGCTGCTCCCCTCTCCATTTTTATCCTCCTGTGGTTTCTACCTTCTTCTTTCCAGCAATATTTGCCATAAAGAAGTAATCTGTTCCCTTGAATCCTGCCCTATCCCATTTTGCACTCACTGCAGTGACTCAGTCTCCTTATTGATTGCAAGGCGGTGAGCGCAGAAACTGAAAACAGACTTTTTTTTAACTATATGCATTCCAATTAAGTAAACTTCCAAGGCTGATGCCCAAACCTTTGTCATTATAGCAATTCTGTCTCTGCTTTTCAAACGTGACAGATGTGAACAAAACAAGTCAAGTTTGAGACCATCAGAGAGGTGGCTATGCTTCAGTAACCTATATCTCTTGTTTTGTTTCCCCCTTCTTCCCACATCTCTGATTTTTTTTTATTTTCCTTTCTAGTGTCTTTCAGGGCTACATCTTTGTGCCACACACATAAATAAATTAAAAGAAAAGGATCAAAAGAGAGAGAAAAAGTATTGCACTGACTGGTATGCACAGTGCCTTAAATCTTTTAAATATAGCCACCAATTGTTTTACGGTATTCTAAGTGTACAGATTTTAATATAATGGCAGTCCCTTATTTAAAGTTCTTGCGCCTTAAGAATTTTTTTTTTTTTTTGCGCAAAATGAGTAATCACTACAGCTGAGCAACGTCACTTATTCACTACACCAATGTTGAGGGCTGGGACAGTAAGCAAAGTGTCTTCACAGATAAAACTACAACATTTTCAACTTTCATATCCCCCTAACTCATAAGTTCATTAAATTTTAAATTCAGCTTAACACCATAAAAGCTTTTATTCCATGGAAGTCGCATTTCAAAGACTTTATATTCATTTTTTGCCATTTAGTGTCCAGTTAATGTTGCAGGTTGTATAAAGCAAGTAGCATCTGTTTTTACAGCCATTGATGTAAAGTCATCTTCATCATACAAGGAAGCTCTTCCTTTACTTACCCATTCCTTCAGTGAGGCTTTTCCTCCTCTTGGCCAGTGAACTGATCCTTCTCCATTTTTGAAGCTAGAGTGCTGTTAATTGTTGCCCTGTGTGCAAGCAGTAGAGGAAACACTTTTTGGAAAAGAAAAATGTTATTGAGTTATGTTGGAAGCCAAATAATAAAGTACCTAAACTCAAAGGAAAAATAGCTTCTCAGGCAAAGGACAACCACAAAGCTTTCTGCGACTATGTCCATAACCTTGGAGGAAGTACACAGTGTGCAGAACTTATTGTAAATAGCATCACCTAGACTGAACTGGAGGCCATTGCTAACCTTTTGACTGTCAGGTTCAACTCTGATTTCTCCCCCTACTCCCCCGATAGTTCAAAGGAAATACTGCACAACACAGTCCCCCCACCCATTACTAGAGAACAGGTCATTAATGCACTTTCCAAGGCCACAAACACTGCATTGGTAGGCCATGATAACATCCCAAGATGTTTAATAAATAGCATGAAACATGACCTTAAATCTGGTGGATTTTTTTAAGAGGGTCACCAAAACATTGGATAAAGGTAAGTTTGTGTACACAGCTTACCTTGACCTGGCCAATGTTTTTGGTACAATTCCCCACTCACACACTATAAACAAACTTTATAATTTAGGTATAAACCCTTTTATAGGCAGCTGGATAGCCAAATGGCTCACTGGTATTACTCTGGAGGTCAAAGTAGGTGACAGGCCACCACCACCAAGAGGGGAGTCACTGGTGGAGTCCCCCAGGGCTCGGTATTGGGCTTACTCCGTTTTGGTATCCGTTTCCCTGAAACGGAAACAAATGCTGAAGGTTTATTGCTGACTAAGTTTGCAGATGATTGCAAGCTTGGGTCAACTCCCCCTGCAGAGACACTAGCATTCTTCAAGAAGGTTTATCTCTGACTACTAAAAGATGCCAAAACCATGGTCTTCAACTCAATGTTAAAAAATGCACAGTTGTACCCTTTGGGAAATCTACCATCCTGGCTAGTTATGTTGATAATACACGCCTAAGAGTTGACCCACTGGTCAGGGATCTGGGTGCACACATATACAGTAGCCTTACCTTCAATCACCACCTGGCCACAGTGGTGAGGAAATCCTTTTATGTTACACAGCTTATTAACAAGGGCATGGTGTCTATGTTGCACAGCTTATTAGCAAGGGCATGGTGTCTAGGTCCAAAGAGGTCATTATCCCACTGTACTCCGCCCTTAAGACCAGTCATAGAGTACAGTGCTTCCTTTGGTATGTACCTGACCAGGCATATGCAGCAACTAGAGCGACCTCAAAGGTTCCTTACAAAAAGAATACAAGCCGTAACAAACCTGCGTTATGCAGAGCACCTTAAAGCCTTTTCCCTCTGTCTCCTGTAGATTACTGAGGGGGTGATCTCTACCTGGCTTACAAGGCATTAACAAACCCTACCCATATGAATCTCCTACGTATTTGTAAGTCCGGAAGTACCAGAAATACAAGGTATAGAGATCTGACTTTTGTCTGTGACTTCTCCAGAGCATGCTGGGGAGACTGCCCTTCCTGTGGAACATGCTTACAGTCCATGTGAAGCTGAGTTTCTGTTGCACAGTTTAAGCACAACCTAGACAAGTGGATGGTGAGTAGGAAATTTACACAGGGCCTGGTACCCATGTTGCTTATGGACAGAGGTAGCTTATAAATGCTTGGCCCTCAGTGTCCTATGTATGCAGGACACAATTATTATTTGGGGAAAACTTGGCTAGGCTTAGAAAGGCCCCTTGTGTCATTAGCCTATTAACAGTTTGTGAATCTATGATTTTAAGCATAATGTAAAATAGTAATTTTTCACCCCACTTGGAAATTCACTGTTTGATTTAAGTAGCTTTGTTATTGCATTAGCCTTGCTCTCACCCATACTCTCCCTGTGTCTAGCAGCATTTTTTTCTGTACTCCTGTCTTTTAAAACAATTGGAAAATATTTTGTTGTGTCCTCTTTCACTGCTTGAGTCACCTGCTAAACCTTTTTGAAGTCTATGGCATGTTTATGTGCTGACTGTCCCACCACCAAAGACACTTCAGCCAATGCTTCATCCATACTCTCCAGGTCATAAAATGTATGAGGACCCTTGATTAGTCACATTTTTAATTTCCTAGGTAGAATATTTTAAATGTCAATCCCTCTTTTTCTACGTGCCTTTATTATAGACAGAAATGCTGCTCATTTCTTCCTTTTCACTAAGAAGAAATTGCAGTCAGCAAATCTGTTTTCCCAACAAACCCACTTTGATCCACATTTTGAAATAATTGGTAACATTTTCTGGCTTTGAGAAGATGTCTCACCAGTCTGGGTCTCTTTTGTGTCATGTGCAGGTCTCAACTTCCTCAACAAGTTTTAAATGTGATTATGGCTAAGCTAGAAGACCCTAGTACAAGGAAAGTGTCAGCTAAATGGAAATTTTATTTTTTTTTAAGCAAAAAATTTGGAGATTTCAGAGATTAATTTGAGTATGGCTCATTAAATCTTCCAATACTTACTGGACACACTGGACTGTTCCTCTCTCCTTCTCTTTCATGCTGCAGCAATCTCAGCTCATCTCACTATGTATCAGGACCATTGTTTCTCGCATCCCTTGTTCAACCAGTTTAGCTCTTAGGCAAAATATAAGACCCCCCCCCCACGTCTCTCCTCTCTTGGGATCTCAACTTTGTGTTGGAAAAACTTTTACTTTACTACAACTTTTTGAATACTGGCTACTGCTGATGTCATATATTTGTCATGAAGACTGTCTGTGTTTAGGGATGGTTGTGTAGGTGAGTTACCCTGCTTATATTTTGTATATATTGTTCATGTTTTGGTCTTCTGACATCTGGGGCAAGAAAAGACTGTGGATATGGCGCCGGTCATGCGCATTTAAAAATTACCCTGAAAGTCTACTTCGCCGCCTGACCGGCGATCAATATATCTCTGGTATTCGGCGACGACTGGATGCGGATACCCATCAGTAAGGACACCCAATGCAATGGAATCCTCGAACATCTACATTTATGGTAGGTACAAAACTGTACTTTTGATGGACCCTCTACAGTTTTATGTCCTGCTGTGAGCCAGATGTCCTTCTAGAATGCAACTGCAGTCATAACATGTGGGTTGTCCTGCCTCAGGCAGCCCTCGGTCGGCCGGATTCCAAAGTCTGGGTCCGACGTCGGCTGATGTCGCATTTCTCTCCGACGTCAGAGCGGCTGGAATACATAAGCATCAGCCGACGCCATTTTCTTCAGTCTTTCTTGCCGCGCGGGGCCTGAAGCAGAAGCAGTTCGCAAGTGCCGGTCGGTCAGCTCCTGTATTCTGCGATACCGAAGTCATCAAAAAAAAAAAAAAAAAAGCTAAGTACCCCGTTTGGGACCTTTTCTTGCCTCAGCCGATGTCAGAAATTACTGAAAAAGTTAACAATTGTCTTTCTTGTGGTAAACAAATACCTCATAAGGATTTCCACTCTTACTGTCTCCCTTGCCTGGGCCCAGACCACGACGTCTCGGCCTGTGTAGCCTGTGCTCGCTTCAACAAGCGCACTCTCAGGTGCCGGGCGGAGTTTGCTGAAGATTTTTTCGGCGATAATTTTGCGTACACCATGCCGTCGGATCTTCCGACATCGCAAACTCCCAAAAAAGCGAAAAGACCGGGACCGACATCCTCGGCCCGCGTCTACCACCGACTCCACGCCAAAACCTAGCGCGAGTGCTCCGGTTCCCTCTGAGACGGTCTCTCCACCGCTCCGAACCGAAGACACCGCATTACCGACAACTCCGATTCCAGGCATTACTCCGACGCCAGTTATAGATTTTCCTCCGGATACCGAAACCAAGGAAATGCCCGAGACCATTGCTGTAGACAAGGTCACTCCTGCACGTGGAGCTGCCAGGCCCCCTATGGCCATGTCTATTAAGGCCTACACTAGGGCTAAGGCAGCCAGGAAAACAAAGCATATTACTTCTAAATCCTTACCTCAGCCGACTCCAGAGACACAAATTATGTCCATGGCTGCTGATTTAATTTCCATGATTAGAGGTTCACAGGCCCATCCTGAGAGAGGATCCCAGCCTCCTCCTGATAAAGGGGGGCGGGTTGAACCCTCTGACCCTACTCCTTCAGATGAAGATTCTGAGGGCTCTGTCCACTCTGATAGCCAGGAAGAGTTCTTCCAGACCTATGAGGACTCGGATGCAGAAGATTCCATCCCCTCGGCCTCCCCTCCTGAGGATATTTCTTTTGGGGAAGTTCTGCACACCATGAGGGAACATTTCAAGTGGCAAGGTCAGGAATATTCTGATTCTAGGAAACGCCTTAGGACTTTCCTTAAGAAGCCTCAGCACAGGCCCTTAGCTATTCCTCCTGTACTTGATGTTCTGGATGATTTGTATTCTGACTCTAGTGCTACCCCTGATTCTCTTCCTCCTGCTCCAGCCAAGCCAGACAGGTATTACAGGGTCCCAGAAACTCATTCCCATTTATTCAGGGCCCATACTGCTGATTTGGAAACTATTTCACAGGGGCCTAAAGGAGTTTCAGCCTCCACCTCAAAAATCCTTTGCCCTCCAACAGGGAAGCTAGGTCATTAGAGAGATGGGGCAAAAAGGTAAACACATGCACTACCTTATCTATGAGAGGTTTAAATAGCCTTTTTCATATGTTACAATATCAGGATTATCTGTTAGACGACTTACAAAAACATTAGCCACTCCTGATCCTTTAGACAGGAAGACTTTGCAGGAAGCTGTACATAACACTCAGCAAGTAAGCAATCACTTCCTGCAGTGTGGATATGATGCACTGGAAGCTTCATGTAGGGCAGCTATGACAGGGGCAGTCATTCGTAGACATGCTTGGTTAAAAGATCAACCTCTACCAGATCATGTAAAAGCAAAACTTCTGGATGCACCTTTGGAAAAGAACAAGCTTTTTGGTGCAAATGCTAAGGATGTGTTGAAGACCATCGAAGAAAAAGCAAAATCAGTTCAGACTGTGAAAGATTTCCTCCAGGTTCAACCCCCCAGATTCAGTAGGAATTGGCCTTCAAAAAACTGGTCCTTTCCTAATCCAGAAAAGTTTCAAAGGGGTAAGAACGGACGTGGCCAAGGAAGAGGCCAATACAGAGGCCCTTACAGGGGACGACAATGGCAGCCAGGAAACCAAAGAAGTGACGCAGGGGTTTCAACTGCCCCACAACCACAATCTCAATGACTTTCCTCTACTACCGCCTACCAGGGAACAACTAGAAGCTCCCTTGGGCGGGAAATTATCTCTGTTTACAGAAAACTGGCACAGACTGACAAAGGACAAATGGATTTTGGACATTATAGACCGAGGGTACAGGTTTCACTTTCATACCTTACCAAGAAAACAAGGCATGCCAAACCTACCACAAAATCAGAGGGCAGAGGCTATCAAGCAAATCACTCTGCTGACTCGGATGAAAGCAATAGAAAGAGTTCCACAACAAGAACAAGACCAGGGGTTTTACTCAAGACTGTTCCTTGTTCCAAGAAAAGAATCTCAATGGAGACCAATACTGGACTTGTCCGCATTAAACACCTTTCTCATAGTACCAAAGTTCAAAATGCTGACTCTACAGCAACTCCTTCCCATGCTGGGCAAGGGGTCGTGGCTGATTACTCTGGACCTCAAGGAGGCATACCTGCATGTCCCTATCAGACACAGCTGCAGAAGATACCTCAGATTTCTTGCAGGGCCAGAGCATTATCAATTCTCAGCATTGCCATTTGGCTTATCTACTGCGCCCAGAGTATTTACAAAATGCCTGGCTTCAGTAATTGCTCATTGCAGGCTCCAGGGTATACAAATTTACCCATACCTGGACGACTGCCTCATACAAGCGGACGACAAATTGATGTTGACAAAAAACCTGGATTATGTCATACGATTACTTCAAGCTCTGGGATACACAGTCAACTTCCAAAAGTCAAGACTGCAGCCATCCCAGCAAATAATCTTCTTAGGAGCCAAACTAGACGCAGCCTCTCAGATGGCTTACCTGACAGAAGACAAGCAAGAGAAGTTAACTCATTACTTCAGAGGTTTAGCAAAACTCACCCAGATGACTGCAAGGAGATTCCTACAGGCCCTGGGTTACATGGCATCCTGCATTCTCCTGGTCACATTAGCAAGACTACACATGAGAAAGCTTCAATGGTACCTAAAAAGCATTTGGTCTCAACACAGCAACAACTTGGAGACAATCATACCACTCATTCCATGCCTGCAAAAGGAATTCCTATGGTGGGCCTCGGTGAGCCAGGCAAACACAGGTATGTCATTCAAAAAACCACAGATAACACAGACCATGACTACAGACGCCTCAGACCTTGGATGGGGCACATGGAAGGCAGGTGTATACAAGGACAATGGTCTCCAAAGGAAACACATCTGCATATAAACCAAAAGGAAATGCTGGCAGTAATGCATGCCATCGAGGCCTTTCAACACCAACTCCAGCAAGGCCATTTAATGATACGGACAGACAACACCACTGTGATGTGGTACATAAACAAGCAGGGGCACCCACTCTTACCCCTTTGCAGACTGACAATGCAGCTTTGGGAGAAATCACTGAGCCTAAACATCCAGTTACAATCCCAGTTTGTTCCAGGAAAAGACAATGTGTTGGCGGACAGCCTAAGCAGGAATTTCACAGATCCACACGAGTGGAGGTTACATCTGAAGGCCTTCAGACAACTCACTTCGACATGGGGCAAGCCAGAAGTGGACCTATTTGCCTCTCACCTCAACCATCTTCTAAAAAATTTTGCACAAGGACATACCATCCAAAAGCTTGGAAAATAGATGCCCTCTCATTCAACTGGAACTCCCTAGTAATCTATGCATTCCCGCCTCTGCCACTGATGACCTCAGTATTACTAAAGATCAAAGCAGAGAAACCCAAGGGAATATTAATAGCTCCGGACTGGCCAAGACAACACTGGTACCCACTACTACGGAGCATATGTCACACCAGGAGGTGGGCCCTTCCACAGTGGCCTCTACTTTTGACTCAACACAATTTCGAAACGCTGCATCCAAATCTTCAGACACTGCAGCTAACAGCCTGGGAGATCCCATAAATAACTTCAGCTTGTCTCTCTCCAAGGAAGTTCAGCAGATACTAACAGAGGCTCGAAGACCATCCACCAGAAAGGTTTACTTAGCAAAGTGGAAAAGATTCAGCAATTGGAATACCAGCAAGGGACATGATGCATCATTGTTGAACATCCCACTCATCTTGGAATATTTGGCAGATATGTTAAAGAACGGCCTCTCATATTCTTCCATAAAGATACATGCATCTGCTATTTCAGCTAGATACAACACTGATCCTCCTGTTTTTCTCACCCCTTACTAAGGCAATTCCTCAGGGGAATCAAGAACATTAAGCCACCAAGAAAGGCCCCAGTGCCAGCCTGGGACCTCAATTTTGTCTTAGAAAAACTGACTCTACCTCCATTTGAGCCAGCAGCTTCAGTTGACTTGCAATTTCTCTCATGGAAGACAGCTTTCCTGTTGGCAATTACCTCAGCAATAAGGGTTTCGGAGCTACAGGCCCTAATGGCAATACCACCCTTTGTTATTTTTCACAGAGACAGGGTTTCATTAAGGACCAACCCTACTTTTATGCCAAAGGTGGTATCTAGGATTTCTTTAAATCAAGCCATTTATCTGCCTGCTTTCTTCCCCAATCCTGAGAATAAGGGGGAAAGACTGTTGCATACCTTGGACATTCACAGACAACTTCGATACTACCTGGACAGAACCAAGGCCAGTAGGAAGTCTGAACAACCTTTTGTAGCTTACGCCCCTGCAGTCCAAGGAAAAGCAATTTCAAAACAGACTATTTCTAAATGGATTGGACATTGCATCAGATTCTGTTATTCCTTTCATGGAAAGACTGTTCCAGCCAATGTCAGACCACATTCCACCAGAGCTACAGCCACCTCTACAGCATTCCTAAGATGGGGTGCCTACCAAGGACATTCTAGAAGCTGCTACATGGAGCTCCGTGCATACATTCTCCAAACACTACAATCTCCCTCTATACTCCAGATCCAGAGCAGGCTTTGCTTCGGCAGTCCTGCAGGGTTTGATTGCCACACCATCTTTTTCCTAGAGCATTCCTCCTCCCCCAGCTAAGCTATGGTATTCTACCCACATGTTATGACTGCAGTTGCATTCTTGAAGGACATAGTACAGTTTTGTA
This sequence comes from Protopterus annectens, assembly GCF_019279795.1. Taxonomy (NCBI): domain Eukaryota; kingdom Metazoa; phylum Chordata; order Ceratodontiformes; family Protopteridae; genus Protopterus; species Protopterus annectens. Next base: position 669,338,278 of record NC_056747.1, on the reverse strand, counting down.
CCTACCATAAATGTAGATGTCCGATAGACATGCAACTGCAGTCGGATTTTCCCTCCCTCCATACCCCTCTATGCCTAGGGTCCACTCCTATCCCTGTTTCGTTATGGTGTATTTGTTTTATTGCTCATTATTTGTTTGGAATCAGTTTGTGTCTTCCAATTTGATTACAGCCTTCCTTGGAGGGCACCTGGCATCTGGGGCAAGAAACACTGAAGAAAATGGCGTCTGCTGATGCTTATGTACTCCAGCTGCTCTGACGTCGGAGAGAAATGCGACATCAGCCGACGTCGGACCCAGACTTTGGAATCCGGCCGACCGAGGGCTGCCTGAGGCAGGACAACCCACATGTTATGACTGGAGTTGCATGTCTATTGGACATCTACATTTATGGTAGGTACAAAACTGTACTTTCATTTGCTAGTCATACCTGTCATAAAGTCCTCACAGTTGGATGTTCTTCATGTTTCACTGTTGCAGTCATCACATTTGGGTTATCTGTCTGCATGTAGCCCTCAGCCTGCGTGAATACCAGAGTCTTTGGATTTCTGCATCAGATGCTGTCGCTTCTTCCATGACGTCAGGGGCATAAAACATGCAGCCGACGCCATTACATCAGTCTTTCTTGCCTTGCGGTGCCTGAAGCAGAAGCAGTTCACAAGTGCCGGTCGACCAACTCCTGAAATTTTCGTTTTTGAATTTCAGACCTGAAGTCTTCAAAAAGATAAGTACCCCGTTGTGGATCCTTTTTTCTTGCTCTAACTGATGTCAAAAAAAATGTAACAATTGTCTTGCCTGTGGAAAGCAAATACCTCAGAGATTTTTATTCTTACTGCGTCACCTGTTTAGGCCCAGACCACGACGTCCCTCGCTATCGGTTTTGTGCCTTGTTCAACACCCGAGCTATTCGTCTTCGGGCTATTTTTGTAGCTAAATACTTTAGTTTGCGATCTTCATACTCCGAAATGGCTTGGATAAGTCGTCCGACTATCGATCTTCCGAAAAAAGTAAGGATAAAGACCGAAACAGACCGCATAGGTTTAAAACTACCAACAATGCTTCTGTTAAGCTACTCGCCAGTCTGCCGGTACTCAGTGAGGCGGCTTTTGCAGCCCCTGATACCCACTACTACAAATTCCCAGACCTCTACTGAGACCCATTTGGAGGCTGGTATGCCGTGAGATGCTTCTTGGACTTTGGAACCTGCAGATGTCTCTACCTTGGATGTGTTCGGAGCCGCTGTGCAGGCACTGGCTTCTGAGGGTGTACTCAGGCTTACTGATTTTCATATTAAACTGACGACGACTTTTCAAGCTAAGAATACTTAATTCCTTAGGCCTAAAGCTTGCACTACGCCTCGAAAATTGACGACCAAAGCTCATTCTTAGGCCCATATGCCTCAAAAACAAATTAGAATGACCAAAGATTTTATTACCTTAATTAGGGGAAGCCACTTGCCCCTCTGAGACCTAGAACTGATTTTCTTTCTGATTCTTCTGATCAGGAATCTGATAACTCTCTCTTCCTTCTGACTACCAAGATTTACCCTTCTCTACTTATGATGATTCTGAAGGAAGTCCTGGGTGTTGACTAGAGAAGATTAATTGTACTGTGCTTGAATTACAGTTACTGTTCCATTAATTAGGGAAAGATTAAAGATGAGATAGAAGTCTTGCTACTATAATTCCTCACCTACACAGAAAGGATGGGCAGAGTACATTGGAGTTGGGATTAGGTTTGTCAGTCTTGTTATATTTTCTAGCAGAGCTAAGTTGAAAATGCAATAATGGGGTCAGGAGGTGATTATTAGGATTGCTAAATATGAGGTCATCATTTTTATTGAGTTTGCGTTTAGTATTTTAACAGTAATTGGAAAAAAAATTAAAAGCTGGCCAAAACATTTTGACACAATCCTCCACTCAGCTATACTAGAAAAGGTAAATAAACTCTGAATAAACCTGTATCACCAGCTGGATTGCTAAGTGGCTCACAGATAGGACAAAAGAAATCAAAATGGAGGAAGTTACCTCCATAAAGAAACCACTCACCAGTCGAGTCCCCTAGGCTTCTCTGCTGGGTCATCTCCTGTTTGGAATCTACTTTTCTGAAGTAAATGCCAATACCACATGGCTGTAGTTAACTAGTTTTGCAGATGACTGCATGCTAGTTTGCCCCCAAATAAATAACTAGTGCCAGAATTATAGGCTGAAATTTAAATGTCAAAAAAATGCATCGTATCCTTTGAGAAGTCATGTACCCCATGAAACTACCACATTGAAAGTACGCTGCTAAGATTTGACCCATTTGTTGGGGTTTGGGGAAGTTATGTACACAGTGACCTAATTTATACCATCAGTGTGCCCATTGTAAGAAAGTCCTTCAATATTTCACAGCTTATAAAGAAAGGGATTGTGTCTAGATGTAAGGATGTCATTGTCACCATTTACATGGCCTTTATAAGGCCAACCATTAAGTATAATGCGCCATTTAGTAATTATCTGTCCAGACATGCAACAACTGGAACACCCACAGAAATACTTTACTAAAAGGATACAAAGCATAAACAATATGTCCTACATGATATGACTCAAAGCCCTGTAATTATACTCTGTATCCTACAGACTGTTAAGAGGTGGCCTGTGTCTGGCATGTAAGGCATCCTCCAAGCCAATACTGATGGATTTACTACACATCAGCAAGTCAAGTGGCAACAGAAATACTCAAGTCTAGAGATCTAAACTTCTTCTGCAACATTAACAGAATGGTTTGAAGGAACGGGTATATCTCATTGAGGATACCGCTGCTCTGGAACAGACTCCCCTTTCATGTAAACCAAAGCTCATTCTTGTCCATATTTAAGCACAACTTGGATTCATGGATGGGAAACAGAAAATTTACCCTTGGACTGCCCCCAGTACTACTGGTGGACAGAGACAGCTGCTAAATGCTTTATCCTATGCGTGGTTCCCCTCAAATTATTTATGGTTTGATCCCAGTTATTCTCATTGGGGAGAATATATAACTATCCACCATGGGATGGGTAAGGCCAATCCAATGCCAAATGGAATAGGTTAATTAAACCACCAAAAGGGAAATTGACTAGGCTTCAAATGGCCCACAAGGGCAGCTAGCTGAGTACTTGCTATGAATCTATAAAAAAAAAAATACCCACAATAAGTTTAGGTTAGTATTAAAGACAGATAATGCAGTATTTTGCTGATAAATAGTAGACCAACATATTTTCAGTTCTGAAATAGGTTCTGATTCTCTGGATTCAGTGATGTTCTCTTAAAATTATGGTCTTTGGAGTAATCGTTTGACTTTTTAAATAAGATAGTGAATATTGGAGAGTGGTCATTCAAAGAATTAGAAAATCAGTTTGAGCATTATTGAAGAATGTTGGTGATTACAAAGTCAAAAAGAGATTGCTTATTTGGAGTGGTTCACTGTAATTGAAAGGTAATTAACTGAGGAAGACTGTTGTGAGGAAGGTATTTGAAACATTTTTTTTTCTCCTAGTAAGTCAGCTTAAAGCTGCTTATTTAGTGGATCTTGCCTTTAGGACTCAGTTTTAGTTTTTCATTTATAGTGTTAATTAATAAGGCTGTGCTGCAGGAGTCCATATTCAAGACAGTCGACTATGAATAATCACACTGCGTTTAATTGACATATGATTAAGTGATCCTGAAATGTTTAAAACTGTGGGAGGTCACAACTCAAAATAGGTCATAAAACACATTTTTTCTGGTAGCAAGCCACTCATTCCCCTGAATTTATAATTCTGAGGTTGCACAAACTTAGAATAAAGGGGAAGTAAGAAAAAAACACAAAACTGGCCTTTTCTCTTCTCTTAACTTGAGGTCAGCAAGAAGTAGGTTTCTTGGACGCAAAGTACTGCTTATGACACAGTTTAATGGAACTGCGTGAATTTGAATTGGGACACAGTTGGTAGGTTACTGGTGTTTTGCCTTAGCACACTAGTTCATCATCATCATCCCCTTTTTCCCATTTACATGGGATCGGGGTATCGTATTAACTGTCGCCAACTCTCTCGATTCAGTGCCACTCTCCTGCCTTCTTCAACACTCATGCCTGACTGTCGCAGATCTTCTTTCACACAATCAATCCACCTCTTTGCTGGACGCCCTCGCTTCCTCTTACCTTCTTCCTGTCTGTCCCAAATCTCCCTCACCAGATTGTCTTCTGCTTTTCTACACATGTGCCCATACCATCGTAATCTGTTTTCTTTGATCTTTTCTGCAATTGGAGCTACTTTGGCTTCTGCTCTTATGTCCTCATTTCTTCACCTGTCCCGCAGTATGCATCCTACCACCTTTCTCAGGCACTTCATTTCCATCACCTCTAGCTTCTTCAACTGTTAGCACACTAGATGTCCTTCAAGAATGCAACTGCAGTCATAACATGTGGGTTGTCCTGCCTCAGGCAGCCCTCGGTCGGCCGGATTCCAAAGTCTGGGTCCAACGTCGGCTGATGTCGCATTTCTCTCCGACGTCAGAGCGGCTGGAGTACATAAGCATCAGCCGACGCCATTTTCTTCAGTCTTTCTTGCCACGCGGTGCCCGAAGCAGAAGCAGTTCGCAAGTGCCGGTCGGTCAGCTCCTGTACTCTACGATACCAAAGTCATCAAAAAAGCTAAGTACCCCGTTGGGGACCTTTTCTTGCCTCAGCCGATGTCAGAAATTACTGAAAAAGTTAACAATTGTCTTTTTTGTGGTAAACAAATACCTCATAAGGATTTCCACTCTTACTGCCTCCCTTGCCTGGGCCCAGACCACGACGTCTCGGCCTGTGTAGCCTGTGCTCGCTTCAACAAGCGCACTCTCAGGCGCCGGGCGGAGTTCACTGAAGACTTTTTCAGCGATAAATTTGCTTATACCATGCCGTCGGATCTTCCGACATCGCAAACTCCCAAAAAGCGAAAAGACCGGGACCAACATCCTCGGCCCGTGTCTACTTCCGACTCCACGCCAAAACCTAGCGCGAGTGCTCCGGTTCCCGCTGAGACGGTCTCTCCACCGCTCCGAACCGAAGACACCGCATTACCGACGACTCCGATTCCAGACATTACTCCGACGCCAGTTATAGATTTTCCCCCGGGTACGGAAACCGAGGATATGCCAGAGACCATTGCTGTAGACAAGGTCACTCCTGCACGTGGAGCTGCCAGGCCCCCGATGGCCATGTCTATTAAGGCCTACACTAGGGCTAAGGCAGCCAGCAAAACAAAGCATATTACTCCTAGAGCCTTACCTCAGCCGACTCTGGAGACACAAATTATGTCCATGGCTGCTGATTTAATTTCCATGATTAGAGGTTCGCAGACCCATCCTGAGAGAGCATCCCAGCCTCCTCCTGATAAAAGGCCCCGGGTTGAACCCTCTGACCCTACTCATTCAGATGAAGATTCTGAGGGCTCTGTCCACTCTGATAGCCAGGAAGAGCTCTTCCAGACCTATGAGGACTCTGATGCAGAAGATTCCATACCTTGACCTCCTCCTGAGGATATTTCCTTTGGGGAAGTTCTGCACACCATGAGGGAACATTTCAAGTGGCAGGGCCAGGAATATTCTGATTCCAGGAAATGCCTTAGGACTTTCCTTAAGAAGCCTCAGCACAGGCCCTTAGCTATTCCCCCTGTACTTGATGTCCTTCAAGGATGCATCTGCAGTCTTTACAAACGGGTTGTCCTGTCGTCAGGCAGCCCTTCGGTCGGCCGGATTCCAAAGTCTGGGTCTGGCTTCGGCTGGTGTCGCACTTCACCCGACGTCATTGCGGCAGTTATTCGGGTATAAAGGCATCAGCCGACGCCATTTTCCTCCATCTTTCTTGCCGCGTGGCGCCCGAAGCAGAAGCTGTTCGCAAGTGCCGGTCGGTCAGATCCAGAGATTACTACTACCGAATACTACTTCAAAGACTTCTATAAAGCTAAGTACCCCGTTGGGGACTCTTTCTTGCCTCAGCCGATGTCAGAGAAAGTTAATAATTGTTTATCTCGTGGGAAACAAATACCTCATAAAGATTTCCACTCCTATTGCATACATTGTTTAGGCCCAGACCACGGCGTAGCAGCTTGTCTAGCCTGTGCTTCTTTAACCGACGGACGCTTAGACGCCGCGGACTTTGCTGAACAGATTTTCGGCTCCGATTTTGCCTACATTATGCCGTCGGATCCTCCGACTACACAAATAACCAAGAAACGCAAAGAAAAGGACCGACACTCGCGGTCCAAGCAAACCACGAGTGTCTCGGTTTCGCCCGAAACCGAGCAAGCGGTTCTTTCTTCAGCCGATAACTTGCCTTCTACCGAGGCCTCATCTATCATGGTAGAAACGGCTTCTGAAATCCAACCTTCTGTTGCGATTTCACAGGATTTATCAGACACCATTCCCCTAGGTATTTCTACCCCTGCACGTGGAGCTGCTAGGCCTCCTCCAGCTATGTCTATTAAGGCCTTTGCCAGGGCTAAGGCAGCCAAAGCATCAAAACCTGTGCCTGCCAAGCCCCCCTCTCACACGCCCAGCACCAGCTCCCATATGCTTTCTTTGGCAGAGGATCTCATCTCTTTAATTCGTGGAGTCCAGCCACATCCAGACAGGGCCTCTCTCCCTCCTCCAGAAAAAAGGCCTAGAGCAGAGCCCCCTGAGCCAGTAGCCACAGATGATTCCTCTGATGACTCGGATCATACAGACCCTCCTGAGGCTTCTTATTCTCCTTATGAAGACTCTGATGCTGAGGAGTCCATCCCTTCAGCCTCTCCTCCTGAGGAATTTTCCTTTGGGGAAACCTTGCATGCTATGAGGGAACAATTTCAGTGGCAGGGCCAAGATTTCTCAGACTCTAGGAAAAGGCTTAGGACCTTTCTACACTTGCCACAGCATAGGCCTTTAGCTATACCTCCAGTCCTATCTGTTGTTGATGATGCATTTAATGATGTTTGCACTGCTCCTGATACTTTACCTCCGGCTCCTGCTAAGCCCGATAGGTACTACAGGGTCCCGGATACTCATCACCACTTATATAAGGCTCCTAAGGCTCCTTTTGCAGATCCAGAGACTATCTCCCAGGGCCCTAAAGCTGTAGCAGCTACTTCTTCTAAAAACCCCCTCCCCTCTGAAAGGGATTCCAGGTCCTTAGAGATGGGGTAAAAAAGTTTACACCTCTGCTACTTTGTCAGCTAGAGCTTTGAACTGCCAATTTCATATGATTCAATATCAAGAGTTTATGCTTGACCAGTTGACTACAAAGCTGTCCTCAGAAGAATCTATAGATAAAAAGTATGTTCAAGAAATGTTACATAACATACAGCAGGTTAGTAACCATTCTTTAAAATGTGGCTATGATGCACTGGAGGCTTCCTTTAGATCAGCCATGACTGGCACAGTTATCAGGAGGCATGCATGGTTGAAAGAACAGGCATTACCAGACCATGTCAAATCTAAGCTTTTGGATGCACCTATGGACAAGGTCAATTTATTTGGTGCCCCCGCACAGCAGGTACTAAAAAAGATGGAAGAGAAAGCAAAATCTGTGCAAACAGTGAAAGATTTCTTACAAGTTCAACCTCCAAGGTTTAGCAGGAACTGGCCCTCCAAGAATTGGTCCTTTCCGGACTCCTCTAAGGCACAAAGAGGCAGGAATAGGCTCTAGAGGCAGAAACCAATCCAGAGGTGCCTACAGGGGTGCCAGTGGCAGGGCAACAACCAGCGAGGCGGATACAGCCACCACCACTACAACAACTCAATCACAGTGACTTGGCGGTGGCACCGCCTACCAGGGAACAACTAGAAGCACCCTTAGGCGGAAAGCTAACATTATTTTCAAGAAACTGGCACTGCATTACAAGAGAAAAATGGATTTTGCAGACTATAGACAAAGGTTATAGGTTCCATTTCCATACACTACCAGGAAAGAGAGGAATGCCAAACCTACCACCTTCTCAAAGGGCAGAAGCTCTAAAACAAATATCTCAATTATTAAGAATGAGAGCTGTGGAAAAGGTACCATTTATGGAGCAAGGGAAGGGATTTTACTCCAGGCTCTTCCTGGTACCAAGAAAAGAAAACAAATGGAGACCTATTCTAGACCTGTCCGCTTTAAACACATTCCTCATTGTCCCAAAATTCAAAATGCTGACCCTACAGCAGCTTCTTCCCATGCTGGGCAAGGAGTCTTGGCTGGTAAATCTAGATCTCAAGGAGGCATACCTGCACGTCCCCATAAGACCAATTTGCAGAAGATACCTCAGATTTCTTGCAGGATCAGAGCATTATCAATTCTCAGCATTGCCCTTTGGCTTATCTACTGTGCCCAGAGTGTTCATGAAATGCCTGGCATCAGTAATCGCTCATTGCAGACTTCAGGGAATTCAAATCTATCCCTACCTGGACGACTGCCTGATACAAGCAGACAACAAAAACAAACTCACAGAAGATTTACAAAGAGTCATCTACCTGCTGCAAGCCCTGGGATATACAGTCAATACAAAAAAGTCAAGGCTGATTCCATCCCAAAGAATAACCTTTCTGGGTGCAGAACTGGACACATCAAAACAAATGGCATTTCTAACTGCAGAAAAGAAAGAGCAACTTCCTCTCTACTTCTTGGCATTAACAAAGCAGAGCCATCTAACTGCAAGAAAAGTGCTACAAGCTCTAGGCTTCATGGCATCCTGCATAATACTGGTACCTCACGCCAGGCTGCATATGAAAAGCTACAGTGGTACCTAAAGAATTTGTGGTCTCAGCACAAGCACAGCCTAGAAACCAAAATTCCAATGATCCCATGCCTGAAGCAAGAGTTCTTATGGTGGGCTCAGGCCTGTCAATCCAACACAGGACTGCCCTTCTGCAAAAGTCAACCAAGACCAACCATCACGACAGATGCCTCAGACCTCGGTTGGGGGGCACACATGATGGGCAAGTGCTTTCAAGGCCTATGGACTCAAGACCAGCTGCATCTGCACATAAATCTAAAAGAAATGATGGCAGTAAAATTGGCAATCCAGGCATTCAGACCTTTTCTCCAAGAAGGCCAGTTGATGATAAGGACAGACAACACCACAGTTATGTGGTACATCAACAAACAGGGAGGCACACACTCATACCCTCTATGCCGGTTGGCACTGGACCTATGGGATGTGGCTCTGAGCTACAACATTCAGTTACAGGCAATTTATGTACCAGGGAAGGAAAACATTCTAGCAGACATATTAAGCAGAACTACAACAGATGCCCACGAATGGATGCTGCATCCGGACATCTTCAAAACCATCACAAGAGAATGGGGATTACCACAAATAGGCTTGTTTGCATCCCCTTTCAATCACCAGTTGAAGAAATTCTGCACAAGGACTTACCACCCACTTGTTTGGAAGGTGGACTCCCTATCCTTCAGTTGGAAAAGCCTGACAGCATACGCATTCCCACCACTACCTTTGATGCACAAGGTGCTTCTCAAGATCAAAGAGGAACGTCCGAGGATCATTCTGATAGCCCCAGACTGGCCAAGACAACATTGGTATCCACTTCTGAAGAGCATGTCCCGGGGACAAATATGGACACTGCCCCTGATCCCATTACTGCTGACACAGAACAACTACAACATTCTGCATCCAAACTTAAAAACTCTGCAGCTAACTGCCTGGAACATTACATAACAGCAATTAACCCAAATTTATCTCAAAGGGTTAAAGACATAATCCTGGAGGCTCGTAGACCTTCAACAAGAAAGAATTATGCAGCAAAATGGAAAATATATCTCATCTGGAGTACTGCAAAGGGGCAAGATGTGACACTGGTGAACATAGCCAACATCCTGGAGTACTTGGCGGAGCTCTTCCATACAGGCCTGTCCTATTCCTCCATCAAGATACATGCATCAGCTATTTCAGCAGAGTACAGCTTGGATCCTTCTGTCTTCTCACACCCTCTGCTCAGACAGTTTCTGAGAGGAATCAGAAATGTAAAACCTCCCAGGAAACCTCCATTGCCCGCATGGGACTTGAACTTTGTGCTAGAAAAACTGACTCTTCCCCCTTTCGAACCAGCAGCAACAGCAGAATTACAATACTTATCCTGGAAGACTGCTTTCCTGCTGGCAATAACTTCAGCAAGAAGGGTCTCTGAACTACAGGCATTAATGGCAGTGCAACCCTTCCTAATCTTCCATCAAGATAGAGTGTCCATGAGAACAAATCCTACATTTATGCCTAAGGTAGTATCCAGAGTATCTTTAAATCAGGCTATCCACCTACCTACATTCTTCCCCAACCCACAGAACAGGGGAGAAAGGCTCTTGCATACCTTGGATGTACACAGACAATTACGCTACTACCTGGACAGGACAAAAAACAATAGAAAAACTGACCAGCTTCTGGTAGCATATGCAGCAGGAAAGGAAGGAAAACCAATTTCTAAACAGACAATCTCCAAATGGATAGGAAATTGCATTAGATTTTGTTACTCCTACCATGGAAAGAAAACTCCAGAGAACATCAGGCCTCACTCCACAAGGGCTACAGCCACTACCACAGCTTTCTTACGAGGAGTGGCTACCAAGGACATTATAGAGGCTGCTACTTGGACCTCCGTGCATACATTTGCCAAGCATTATAACTTACCTCTATACTCTAGATCCCGTGCTGGCTTTGCCACTGCTGTTTTGCAAGGGATCCTAACTACACCATAATCTCTTCTCATTTCCTCCTCCCTAGTTTAGCTATGGTATTCTACCCATTTGTAAGACTGCAGATGCATCCTTGAAGGACATAGTACAGTTTTGTACCTACCATAAATGTAGATGTCCGAGAGGAATGCATCTGCAGTCAGGATTACCCACCCTCCTTCCCTCTGAGGTACTCCTAGGGTATTTGCCAATCTTCAGCTAGCTTGGGGGGATCTATTATGGTGTATTTGTTTGTATATATGTACATACATGCTTATTTATGTGTTTGCTCTCTACTATTTGGAAACTTTGGCATTTATCCAAATTTAGCCATCCAAGAGGGCACCTGGCATCTGGGGCAAGAAACACTGAGGAAAATGGCGTCGGCTGATGCCTTTATACCCGAATAACTGCCGCAATGACGTCAGGTGAAGTGCGACACCAGCCGAAGCCAGACCCAGACTTTGGAATCCGGCCGACCGAAGGGCTGCCTGACGACAGGACAACCCGTTTGTAAAGACTGCAGATGCATTCCTCTCGGACATCTACATTTATGGTAGGTACAAAACTGTACTTTCTGGATGATTTGTATTCTCATTCTAGTGCTACCTCTGATACTCTCCCTCCTGCACCAGCCAAGCCAGACAGGTATTACAGGGTCCCAGAAACGCATTCCCATTTATTCAGGGCCCATACTGTTGATTTGGAAACCATTTCACAGGGGCCTAAAGGAGTTTCAGCCTCCACCTCAAAAAATCCTTTGCCCTCCAACAGGGAAGCAAGGTCATTAGAGAGATGGGGTAAAAAGGTTTACACTTCCACTACTTTATCTATGAGAGCCTTAAATTGCCTTTTTCATATGTTCCAATATCAGGATTATCTTTTAGAAGATTTACAAAAAACACTAGCTTCTCCTGATCCTTTAGACAGGAAGTCTTTGCAGGAAGCTGTACATAACATTCAGCAAGTAAGCAATCACTTCCTGCAGTGTGGATATGATGCACTGGAAGCTTCATGTAGGGCAGCTATGACAGGGGCAGTGATGAAGACATGCTTGGTTAAAAGATCAACCTCTACCAGATCATGTAAAATCAAAACTACTGGATGCACCTCTGGAAAAGAACAAGCTTTTTGGTGCAAATGCTAAGGATGTGCTAAAGACCATCGAAGAAAAAGCAAAATCAGTTCAAACTGTAAAGGATTTCCTCCAGGTTCAACCCCCCAGATTCAGTAGGAATTGGCCTTCAAAAAACTGGTCCTTTCCTAATCCAGAAAAGTTTCAAAGGGGTAAGAACAGACGTGGCCGAGGAAGAGGCCAATACAGAGGCCCTTACAGGGGACGTCAATGGCAGCCAGGAAACCAAAGAGGTGACGCAGGGGTTTCTCCTGCCCAACAACCACAATCTCAATGACTTTCCTTTACTACCGCCTACCAGGGAACAACTAGAAGCTCCCTTGGGCAGAAAATTATCTCTGTTTGCAGAAAACTGGCACAGACTGACAAAGGACAAATGGATTTTGGACATTATAGACAGAGGGTACAGGTTTCATTTCCATACCTTACCAAGGAAACAAGGCATGCCAAATCTACCACAACATCAAAGGGGTAGAGGCTATCAAGCAAATCTCTCTGCTAACTCAAATGAAAGCAATAGAAAGAGTTCCACAACAAGAACAAGAACAGGGGTTTTACTCAAGACTGTTCCTTGTTCCAAGAAAAGAAACTCAATGGAGACCAATACTGGACTTGTCCGCATTAAACACCTTTCTCATAGTACTGAAGTTCAAAATGCTGACTCTACAGCAACTCCTTCCCATGCTGGGCAAGGAGTCGTGGCTGATCACTCTGGACCTCAAGGAGGCATACCTGCATGTCCCTATCAGACGCAGTTGCAGAAGATACCTCAGATTTCTTGCAGGGCCAGAGCATTATCAATTCTCAGCATTGCCATTTGGCTTATCTACTGCGCCCAGAGTGTTTACAAAATGCCTGGCTTCAGTAATTGCTCATTGCAGGCTCCACGGTATACAAATCTACCTGTACCTGGACGACTGTCTCATACAAGCGGATGACAAATTGATGTTGACAAAAGATCTGGAATATGTCACACAATTACTTCAAGCTCTGGGATACATAGTCAACTTACAAAAGTCAAGACTGCAGCCATCCCAGCAAATAATCTTCTTAGGAGCCAAACTAGACACAGCCTCTCAAATGGCTTACCTGACAGAAGACAAGCAAGAGAAGTTAACTCAATACTTCAAAGGTTTAGCAAAACTCACCCAGATGACTGCAAGGAGATTCCTACAGGCCCTGGGTTACATGGCATCCTGCATTGTACTGGTTCCATTAGCAAAACTACACATGAGAAAGCTTCAGTGGTACCTAAAAAGCGTTTGGTCTCAGCACAGCAACAACTTGGAGACAATCATACCACTCATTCCATGCTTACAAAAGGAATTCCAATGGTTGTCTTCGGTGAGCCAGGAAAACACAGGTTTATCATTCAAAAAAACCACAGATAACACAGACCATGACTACAGACGCCTCAGACCTCGGATGGGGAGCGCACATGGAAGGCAGGTGTATACAAGGGCAATGGTCTCCAAAGCTAAACACATCTGCATATAAATCAAAAGGAAATGCTGGCAGTAATGCATGCTATCGAGGCTTTTCAAAACCAGCTCCAGCAAGGCCACTTAATGATACGGACAGACAACACCACTGTGATGTGGTACATAAACAAGCAGGGGGGCACTCATTCTTACCCCCTTTGCAGACTGACAATGCAGCTTTGGGAGAAATCACTGAGTCTAAACATCCAGTTGCAATCACAGTTTGTTCCAGGAAAAGACAATGTGTTGGCAGACAGCTTAAGCAGGAAATTCACAGATCCACACGAGTGGAGGTTGCATCCGAAGGCTTTCAGACAACTCACTTCGACATGGGGCAAGCCAGAGGTGGACCTATTTGCCTCTCACCTCAATCATCTACTACCAAAATTTTGCACAAGGACATACCATCCAAAGGCTTGGAAAATAGATGCTCTTTCATTCAACTGGAACTCCCTAGCAATCTATGCATTCCCACCTCTGCCACTGATGACCTCAGTATTACTAAAGATCAAAGCAGAGAAGCCCAAGGGAATATTAATAGCTCCAGATTGGCCAAGACAACACTGGTACCCACTACTACGGAGCATATGTCACACCAGGAGGTGGGCCCTCCCTCAGTGGCCTCAACTTTTGACTCAGCACAATTTCGAAACACTGCATCCAAACCTTCAGACTCTGCAGCTAACAGCCTGGGAGATCCCATAAATGAATTCAACTTACCTCTCTCCAAGGAAGTTCAGCGGATACTAACAGAGGCTCGAAGACCGTCCACCAGAAAGGTTTATTTAGCAAAGTGGAAAAGATTCAGCAATTGGAATACCAGCAAAGAGCATGATGCATCATTACTGAACATCCCACTTATCTTGGAATATTTGGCAGATTTGTTACAGAGTGGTCTCTCATATTCTTCAATAAGAATACATGCATCTGCTATTTCAGCTAGATACAACACTGATCCTCCTGTTTTTTCTCACCCCTTACTAAGACAATTCCTCAGGGGAATCAAGAACATTAAGCCACCAAGAAAGGCCCCAGTGCCAGCCTGGGACCTCAATTTTGTCTTAGAAAAACTGTGACTCTACCTCCTTTTGAGCCAGTAGCTTCAGCTGACTTGCAATTTCTCTCATGGAAAACAGCCTTCCTGTTGGCAATTACCTCAGCAAGAAGGGTTTCGGAACTACAGGCCCTAATGGCAATACCACCCTTTATTATTTTTCACAGAGACAGGGTTTCATTAAGGACCCAACCCTACCTTTATGCCAAAGGTGGTATGTAGGGTTTCTCTAAATCAAGCCATTCATCTGCCTGCCTTCTTTCCCAATCCTGAGAACAAGGGGGAAAGGCTTTTACATACTTTGGACATTCATAGACAACTTCGATACTACCTGGACAGAACAAAGGCCAGTAGGAAGTCTGAACAGCTTTTTGTAGCTTACGCCCCTGCAGTCCAAGGAAAAGCTATTTCAAAACAGACTTTTTCTAAATGGATTGGACATTGCATCAGATTCTGTTATTCCTTTCATGGAAAGACTGTTCCAGCCTATGTCAGACCACATTCCACCAGAGCTACAGCCACCACTACAGCATTTTTAAGAGGGGTGCCTACAAAGGACATTCTAGAAGCTGCTACATGGAGCTCCGTGCATACATTTTCAAAACACTACAATCTCCCCCTATATTCCAGATCCAGAGCAGGCTTTGCTTCTGCAGTCCTGCAGGGTTTGATTGCCACACCATCTCTTTCCTAGAGCATACCTCCTCCCCCAGCTAAGCTATGGTATTCTACCCACATGTTATGACTGCAGTTGCATTCTTGAAGGACATAGTACAGTTTTGTACCTACCATAAATGTAGATGTCCGAGAGACATGCAACTGCAGTCGGGTTTTCCCTCCCTCCATACCCCTCTGTGCTTAGGGTCCACTCCTATCCCCCTCACTCTTAGCTGGGGATATCTGTTATGGTGTATTTGTTTTATTACTCATGTATGTGTTTGGAATCCTGTTTATGTCTACCAATTTGATTACAGCCTTCCTTGGAGGGCACCTGGCATCTGGGGCAAGAAACACTGAAGAAAATGGCGTCGGCTGATGCTTATGTACTCCAGCCGCTCTGACGTCAGAGAGAAATGTGACATCAGCCGACGTCGGACCCAGACTTTGGAATCCGGCCGACCGAGGGCTACCTGAGGCAGGACAACCCACATGTTATGACTGCAGTTGCATGTCTCTCGGACGTCTACATTTATGGTAGGTGCAAAACTGTACTTTATGTATTTAGAATTACTTTTTCACCAGGAACATTGTTCCACCTCCTATTCTTGTTCCAGTTCTGTTCTTAAAATATACACTAAAGTTTGGTTTTGTGTAAGACTATGGGCAATTGAGTTTAATCAAGACTGTTAGAATGGCAGGTTTCTTTTGCAAAATCTAGGTTTCTGATATGTTTACTTTTTATTGATATTGTGTATATTGAGATGACATGTTGTACCGTTTTGGTTTGATTTAGTACAATTTGGTTGGTTGAGAGAGGCATGTTTGGGGAAAGGGTGAAGTTGAAGCTGGTGTGTTTAGTGATGTTTGGTAGCTGGGCTGGGCTGTGTCCAGGTTACGATTTGAGAACTGCTTGGTTTGGTATAAAAACAATGATGATGTTTTAAAGTACACGTATATTGGCTTAAATAGCACAGATGCAAGCTCACATCTAATGACAATTTAATTTTGATACGTAGGATTTATCACAGATGCTTACATCTATTGACAATTTATTTTTCATATGCAGGATGTAGTGAATTGTAGGAAAGACCAGAATGTTTGCTCATTTGATCTTAAAGTTGGTTATAAGTATTGCAGCAGTAATTTTATGGGATTGAGGAAGCAGAGATTTTTGTGCAACATGCATCAGTTGAGTAAGTTAACATAAGTAGTAATGAAATGTGTGTGTTTTAGTATGTGAGTTTGAGTCTTTTGTATTTAAATGGTGGTACAACATTTTGATTTTGTTTAGGAAAGAGATTGTGTACGTTGGCCCAAGAGATCTGAAAAGAAAGGTTGGGGAGGGGGGGTTGCATAAAAACTCTGTTACTGTCACAATCTAAAGAAATGAGATCCCAATAAGCCAAGGGGTAGATTGTCCTCTTGTGCATAGTTTGTTCAGATGTGTAGAGAAGAGCACAAGCTTGCAAACTGTCTTCAGTGTGTGTTTTCTCGACAGTTATTTAAACTCAGTATCATACCAGATGTTCTTCGTGTTTCACTGTTGCACTCATTACATTTGGGTAAGCTGCTGGAAGGTTGCCCTTAGTCGGCCTGAATTCCAAAGTCTCTTGGGTCCTGCGTCGGTTGCTGTCTCCTCTTCCATGATGTCAGGTCATCAGGGGTATAAAACATGCAGCTGACACCATTTTCTTTAGTCTTTCTTGCCACACGGTGCCCGAAGCAGAAGCATTTCGCAAGTGCCGGTTGGCTGACTGCTGAAATATTCGAGTTTGAGTTTCAGAACCGAAGTCTTCACTAAAGCCAAGTACCCCGTTGGGGAAACTTTTTTTCTTGCTTTTTACCGATGTCAGAAAAAGTTAATAATTGTATTACTTGTGGGAAGCAAATACCTCCTAAGGATTTCCATTTATACTGTATTCCTTGCCTAGGCCCTGATCACAATGTGCCTGGCTGTTGGTTTTGTGCTAGATTTAACCAAAGCACTATTAAGCGTCTGTATATTTTTGCATCTATAAGTATTTTGGAAACAGATTTAACTACCCAGAAATGTAGTCAGATAGCAGTCCGACTACCGGAGTACATAAAACACCGCAAAGAAAAGGACAGAGAAAGGCAGTAGAGATCCAAAACAGACAAAGCTTCTCTTAAGCCAGTTGCCGGTTAGCCGGTACTCAGTGAGTTGCTTTCGCAGTCCCTGATACCCGCTACCTTCGAGTTGCAGGCCTCTACCGACACCCATGTGGGGGCCGGCATGCCGCAAGATACTCAAGGTATTGGACCAACAGGTGTCTCTCACTCGGATGGATCCGGAGCGGCTGAGCAGGCACCGGCTATTGAGGGTGTCTTCAGACCTCAGCATTTTTATATCAAAGCTGCAAAACCAAAGGCAAAGACACCTTCTAAAACTAAAAGAACGACGCCTGAGCCACGTGCACAGGCCTCTATGCCTAAAATACAGATGATCAAAATGGCTGAAGACCTTATTACCTTGATCAGGGGTACCCATCCCCCTCCAGATAAGAGGCCTAGGCAAGGCACTGACTGAATCTTCAGATTTCTATTACTTTTGATTCCTCTTCTGATCAGGAATTATCTTTACCTCCCTCTGAGGATTCAGATGCTGAGGAGTCTATTCCATCTGCATCTCCTCCTGAGGATTATTCATTTGGAGAAACCTTGCATACTTTGAGGGAGCATTTCCACTGGGAGAGTCAAGACTTCTCAGAATCAAAAAAGAGGCTCAGGGATTTCCTTCTCCCTCAGCACAAGCCTTTAGCCATTCCTTCTGTTTTAGGCATTGTGGATGATGTGTTTTTGGAGTCCAGCCTGACACCTGACTCCTTACCTCTGGCTCCCAGTAAGCCTGACGGGTATTACAGGGTCCCCTGACTCTCTCAAAGTTTTATTTAGAAACCCTGCTGCTGATCCTGTAACTGGGTCCAAAGGGAGTTAAGGCCTCAACAGCAAAAAACCCTACCCCCTCCAACAGAGATTTAAGGGCACTGGACAGCTGGGGAAAAAAGGTTTATACATCTGCAACCTTGGCAATCAGGGCCTTAAACTGTCAAGTTTCATATGCTTAAGTACCAACAACATGTTATGGGATTGCTGAAACAGAAAATGATGTAGATGTCAGAATGTGCAGAAAATAAGGAATTGCAGAAATTATTGCATGCAGCTGAACAAGTTGGTAAGCATACTTTGCAATGTGGTTTTGATTCTTTGGAGGCCTCCTGCAGGGCCACAGTTACTGGAGCTGTGATTAGGAGGCATGCCTGGTTAAAGGAACAACATTTTCCTGATCATGTTAAAGCTAAATTGCTAGATGCACCTTTACAGCATGATTCTCTGTTTGGTATTAAGGCAGAAGAGGTTTTAAAGAAAATGGAAGGCAAAGCTAACTCTATGCAAACTGTTAAAATTTCTTGCAAGTGCAGCCACCTAGATTCAGTAGACACTGGCCTACAAAAAATTGGTCCTTTCCTGTGTCAGAGCTCAAAGGAGCAAATCCAGATGCCCTGAGGTTTCCAGGTACCAGGCTCAAGATACATACAGGTCAAAGCAATGGGGCGCATCCACCTCCAAATCTGGAGGAGTTAAAGCGCAAACCTACAGAAAGCAATCCCAATGACTTCCCTCTGCCTACACCAAGCACTTATCTTTTGGCAGCACCCATAGGGGGAAAATTAGCACTTTTTGCTCAAAATTGGCAGTTAATCACCCAGGACAAGTGGGTACTAAACATCGTATCACAGGGATACAGATTCCATTTCCACACTCTGCCAATGACAAATGGTTGGCTAGATCTGCCAAAAAATCAATGGGCAGAGGCACAGAAACAGGTTATGTCCCTCATGGATATGGAGTCATTCAGACAGTACCAGAACAGGAAAAAGGGCAAGCTTATTACTCAAGACTGTTCTTGGTACCCAGAAAGGTCAAGTCCTGGCAGCCAATACTGGATTTATCGATTCTGAACACATACCTGGACATTCCAAAATTCAAAATGCTCACTTTGCAACACCATGCTGGGCAAGAATGCTTGGCTGGTGACTTTAGACCTAAAAGAGGCATACCTGCAAGTCCCAATAAGACAGTTGTGCGGAAAATACCTCAGATTCAAGGCTGGCTTAATGCATTACCAGTTCTCTGCACTGCTTTTTGGCTTATCTACTGCATTTTGCAGACAAAGTAGTATTCAAATATGTCCTTACTTGGACGACTGTCTCATTCAAGCAGGACACTCTTCTACGACACCTGGTGTTTGTGAAAGGCTTCTAATATGCCTATTGTACACAATAAACGAAAAGAAATCACAACTAGTACCCTCTCAAAAGATAACATTCCTGGGTGCAAGCTTGAATACAACTGCCCAGATGGCTTACCTCACGCCAGACAAAGGCAACTGACTACTTACTTCAAACTGTTGGCAACAAAAACCCAGTTTTCTGCAAGACAAATTCTGCAGGCTCTGGGCTTCATGGCATCCTGCATCCTACTAATTCCATATGCAAGACTGCATATGAGGAAACTACAGTGGTATTTAAAAAGTTTATGGAGTCAGCATTCACACAGTCTGGAAACAATGATTCCTCTCATCCCCTGCCTGCAACAGGAGTTTCTATGGTGGACAAAGGCCTGTCATCAAAACATGGGACGGCCCTTCACTCTACCCCCTGCCAGCCAAACCTTAACAGATGCATCAGATTATGCCTGGGGGGGCCCACATGGCAGGAAGATGCATTCAGGGCATTTGGGCACCAAATCAAATGCATCTACATATCAACCAGAAAGAGATGCTAGCTGTTCAAAATGCCCTAACAGCCTTCAAGGAGTTACTTCATCCAGGACAACTACTGATAAAAACGGACAACACCACAGTCATGTGGTATATAAACGAGCAAGGAGGCACAGACTCATACCCCCTTTGCAGATTAGCCATGGCACTGTGGGGCATAGGTTTGACCTACCAAATAAATCTTCAAGCTCAATTCCTGCCAGGAAAACAAAACACTCTGGCAGACGATTTAAGCAGAAACCTTATGGATCCTCACGAGTGGAAACTAAATCCACAAGTCTTCAGCATGATAGCAAAGAAATGGGAGAACCTAGACATAGACCCATTTGCCTCTCCTCAAAATTATCAGCTGAAAAGATTCTGCACAAGGACTTATCACAGACAAGCATGAAAAGTGGTGGCCCTATCTTTCAGTTGGAAAAACCTATCAGTTTATGCCTTAATTCCTCTGCCTCTTCTACCCAAGGTCCTCCTAAAGGTCAGACAAGAGAAGCCAAAGATGATATTAATTGCCCCGGACTGGCCCCGCCAATACTGGTACCCAATCCTAAGGAACTTGTCCCAATACCCAGCTTGGACCTTGCCTCAAGAACCGCAACTACTGTCCCAGCAAAACAATCAACTACAGACTCTGAACCTGGCAGCATGGTTAATCCTGTAATCATACAGACACCTCTCAGTAAAGCTGTGATGGATGTCGTTTTTGGAAGCCAGAAGGCCTAGTACTAGAAAATCTTATACTGAAAATGGAAGAGATTCTGTGCTTGGAATCGGGCACAAGGAACTGATACAGAACCGCATATTCCTCAGATATTGCAATACTTAACTGAGATGCTTGAGAGAGGCCTGTCTTTTTCATCAATCAAAATCCATGCCTCTGCTATTTCGGCTCATTACAGTACAAAGCCACCAATCTTTTCTCATCTTTTACTAAAGCAGTATCTTAGAGGAGCCAAAAATGTAAGGCCTCCTAGAAGATCACCATTACCTGCATGGGACCTCAATTATGTGTTGGAAAAGCTCACCCTGCCTCCATTTGAACCAGCTGCTACCGCTGATATAAAGTTCTTGTCATGGAAGACAGCTCTGCTACTAGCAATTACTTCAGCAAGAAGAGTTTCAGAGCTACATGCCCTCATGGCTTTAGAGCCTTTTATCATATTTTACCCAGACAGGGTGTCTCTGAGGACAAATCCTACCTTTATGCCTAAGGTCGTTTCCACTGTGGCTCTTAATCAAACAATTCATCTGCCAACTTTTTATCCAAATCCACAGAACAAAGGGGTGAGAATTCTGCATTCCTTGGACGTGCAGACAGCTAAGGTTCTACTTGAGCAGGACTAAAGCTCCAAGAAAAACTGAGCAACTACTAGTGTCATGCTGCAGGATCAGAAGGAAAGGCTATTTCAAAGCAGACCATTTCAAAGCAGACAATTTCAAAGTGGATAAGCTATTGCATCTGTTTCTGCTACTTACACCATGGCAAACCTGTGCCCAAGGGCATTAGGTCTCACTCCACTAGGGCTGCAGCTATTTCAGCAGCCTTTCTCAGAGGAGTACCAACCAAGGACATTCTAGAGGCTGCTACTTGGAGTTCTGTTCGCACCTTTACAAAGCATTACCATTTGCCTCTCTACGCTAAGTCCAGGGCAGGCTTTGCCACTGTAGTGCTGCAGGGCCTTATAGCCTCACCTAATGCTGTTTAGCTCCAGCCTCCCAACCATAGCTTTGGTATTCTACCCAAATGTAATGACTGAAACAGTGAAACACGAAGAACATAGTACAGTTGTGTACACTTACCATAAATGTAGATGTTCGAGTGTATTCACGTATTCACTGTTGCAGTCCAAGTTACCCTCCCGCCATCCCCCTGTCATTCTACAGTTTATCTTTCCTTCTCTATCTTCTACAGCCTATGTGGTGTATTTGCTTGTAGATGAAGGTAAAGTTTATATTGATGCATGTGTGTGTGTGTGTGTGTGTGTGTGTGTGTGTATATATGTGTATATATATATATATATATATATATATATATATATATATATATATATATATATACATATATATATATATATATATTTTTTTTTTTTTTTTTTTAGAAGATTGCTACCTTTTTGGGGGCAAGAAAAACTAAAGAAAATGGCGTCTGTTGCATGTTTTATACCCCTGACGTCATGAAGAGGAGACTGCAACTGACGCAGAACCCAAGACTTTGGAATTCAGGCCGACTGAGGGCAACCTGCCAGCAGATTACCCAAATGTAATGACTGCAACAGTGAATACACTCGAACATCTACATTTATGGTAAGTGTACACAACTGTGCTTTTACAATCACTTAGTTCCAGCAACTGCTTTTGGATTTTTAGTAGGAAATAAGTAGTTAACTCTTGACACTAGTCTTGTAAATAGTTGTGTATCGAGATGGCTAGTCTCTGCTGTTTGCAGATGCCACAGTGTATTCATATATGATAGGAAGAACTTTAGTGCCATTAGTCTTTAAAGTGAAAAAAGTCAGTTTCTGCTGTCACCAGGGCCTGAAGACGTGAAGGGTAAATTTAAAAATCTCAGATGCCACCATAGTCTCTATCTGTAGTGCTATGGAGTATAAAGTCTGTTTGTGCTGTCACTAGAGCCTGTAGAAATGAATGTGATATTACAAGGATATTGTGAACACTAGTGCCCTTGAGATTTCTGTAAGGAGTGAATTAAGGGTCAGACTGTGCTGTTATTGGTGTCCTTGGAATTATAAAAGGGAAAGGCATAGGAATATGTAGCAGCCATCGGAGTTAAAGAAGTGGACAGTTAGGGGTTGAAGGTTCAACTACCTGAGTAGGGAGAAGTGAGAGAGGTATGATAAATGTAATATTAATTGAATAACCTGAGAATTGTATCAAGTATATCTTGAGAGCATGCTGCTCCATTTTGCTTTACATTGCATTTTTCTTTTTAGGATCAGGACTGTAGACCTATAATCCGGAAACACATATGTTGATAACTGACCTTGCTGTTCAGATAATTTATGTACCATCAGCACACATTTATTCATTTTTTTTTACCCCACTTTGCCCAGTTTGGGAGATAGGGAGCTGATATAAACTAGCAGATTACTTGAATCATGCAGTCATTTTATATTGATCAGCTTAGACAACCAATTTTGAGAAATTGAAATGTATGGCTTTTCCTCTTCAGTTCCACATTTGTAGTTCGAGCATTATCCAGTTTTTGTTTTAACACTATAAGTTATTCAGGTCAGAGTTGCTGTTTTTGCTGTGTAAAATGTGTTCGAAGGGGACAGAAAACAGAATTGGAGATTTTATTAATCATTTAAATGGTACATCTACATTTTTAAAATTTACCTACAACTATAATAAGTATGAAATATATTATCTTGATACATTGATTTAAACATACGCATTCTGGTTTCAAGTCCACTATTGACAGGAAACTGACTTTCAGTAGTTCTTTCTTGGATTACTCTAGTCACCCCATCAGTCAGAAAAAAAGTATATTGAAGGGGCACTTTACCAGGGTCACCAGAATGATCTATCACAAAGATTTTTCTAAGGAATTAAGCTAAAATGTTTTTGCTCAAGCATACCCCCCCCCCACTACCACCTAGAAGACCTAAGGAAGTATGTTCAGACCCAATGGGGAGAGAAATATAGACCCCAGTTGGGAGTAGGGTTAACTAGTAAGAGAGACGCAGCAAAAGAAAGGAACTTTGAAAGGGGGGTTAGTTATAGACTATGGGCCCCAGGCTCAAAAAATTAAAACTATAGTAAGGATAAACTGGAATATTTTAAAGGCAAACCTAGATATTTTTCAACTTTTAAGACCTGAACCCTGTTTTATATTTGACTGGTTGTAGCCTGAAAGATGGATTTAAAAGTAGTGATTGAACACAAGACAATTGAAATAATCAGAAGAAAGGAACCAGAAAGTGTGGATCCTGTGCCCCACGTGCTTACATTCTTGAGAATTGTACTATGATTTTAGAGTATTGTAAGTTCCAAAATTACACTCCTGAAAAGGAATTTTCAAACTACCGGAGTAGTTTATTTAGCAAAGTTTTTAACATGTCCAGCATTTGATGTGGGCAAAATGGAGAGAGCGCTACAGAAAAAAATTAATGAACACTTATACCAAATGAGTAAAAAGACTGAGAAAAACGCATTGTACAAGGCGATGCAGAGGATTCCATCCCCTCTGCTTCCCTTCCAGAAGATTTTTCTTTTCGTGAAACCTTGCATACCCTTAGGGAGCATTTCCGCTGGGAAAGCCAGGGCTATTCTCAGTCCAAAAAGAGACTTAGGGAATTTTTAAACCTGCCTCAACACAGGCCTTAACCTATCTCACCTGTTCTTGAGATTGTAGATGATGTTTTCTTGGAATCCAGCCTTACCTCAGACGCTCTGCCTCCAGCCCCCAAGAAACCTGACAGGTACTACAGAGTAACTGACTCTCATAAATTCCTCTTCAAGAATCTTACTGCGGATCGAGAGACCATTTCACAAGGACCAAAAGGCATTAAGGCTGCTACTGCCAAAAATCCTACCCCTTCTGATAGGGTCTCTAGAGCTTTAGACAGGTGGGGTAAGAAGGTATACACTTCTGCTACTTTGGCCATTAGGGCTTTAAATTGCCAGTTTCATATGTTAAAGTATCAGCAGCATGTTATGGGACTACTTAAACAGAAAATTATGTTGATTCCTGACTGTGCTGAACACAAAGATTTACAAGAGTTAATGCATTCTGCTGACCAAGTTGGTAAACATACTTTGCAATGTGGGTTTGATGCTGTTGGAGCATCTTGCAGGGCTGCTGTCACTGGGTCTTTACTTAGAAGTCATACTTGGCTTAAGGAACAGAACTTGCCAGATCACGTTAAAGCTGAATTACTGGAGGCGCCCTTAAACCAAGAGTGCCTTTTTGGCAACCAAGCAGAAGTCCTCAAAAGGATGGAGGAAAAAGCTAAATCTATGCAAACTGTTAAAGATTTCTTACAAGTACAGCCACCTAGATTCAGTAAGCATTGGCCTTCAAAGAACTGGGCCTTTCCAGTCCCTTCCAGGCCTTCTCAGTCCAAAGCCAGGAGCAGCAGACCACCAAGACTTCAGTCTCAGGATATGCACCGTTTTAAGCAGTGGGGGGCTCCCACTTCCAAAGCAGGGAGTAGTAAGCCATCCCCTATGGAAAAATGGCACAATGATTTATCCTTAACTCTTCCAAGCCTTGCTCAACTACTTGCTCCCTTAGGAGGAAAGCTCGCCCTGCATGCAAAAAACTGGGAACTCATTACCCAAGGCAAATGGCTTTTAAACAGTAGATTCCACTTCCACTCACTCCCAACCCCAAGGGGATGGCCAGACCTCCCCCCAAATCAGTGGGCTGAGGCCCAAAAACAAGTGCTCTCTTTCGTCAGTATCAGGGCTATTCAACCCGTCCCAGCAGAACAAAGGGGACATGGTTTTTATTCAAGGCTGTTCCTGGTTCCCAGAAAAGAAAACTCCTGGCATCCTATCCTGGACCTGTCTATTCTCAACGCCTTCCTGGTGGTTCCAAAATTCAAAATGTTAACTCTTCAGCAGCTTCTTCCTATGCTAGCCAAGGATGCCTGGCTAGCAACCCTAGACTTAAAAGAAGCTTACCTGCACATCCCAATAAGGTAATCTTGCAGAAAATAACTACGTTTCAGGGCAGGCTGCATGCCCTATCAGTTCTCTGCACTTCCCTTTGGCTTATCTACTGCGCCCAGGATATTCACAAAGTGCCTAGCTCCAGCCATTGCATTCTGCAGGCAGAGAAATATTCAGATTTACCCATACTTGGACGATTGCCTGATTCAGACAGAGAGTCAGGATTTGGTATTACACCACCTGGCATTTGTAAAGAGACTTGTAACCTCACTGGGGGTACGCCATCAACGAGAATAAATCACACCTAATGTTCTTCGTGTTTCACTGTTGCAGTCATTACATTTGGGTAATCTGCTGGCAGGTTGCCCTCAGTCAGCCTGAATAACAAAGTCTTGGGTCCTGCGTCGGTTGCTGACTCTTCTTCCTTGATGTCAGGTCGTCAGGGGTGTAAAATATGCAGCCGATGCCATTTTCATCTGTCTTTCTTGCTGTGTGGTGCCCGAAGCAGTTCACAAGTGCCGGTTGGCCAACTCCTGAAATTTTCGTTTTCGAGTTTCAGAACTGAAGTCTTCAACCTAAAGCTAAGTACCCCGTTGGGAAACTTTTTCTTGCTCCTTACCGATGTCAGTAAAAGTTAATAATTGTATTTCTTGTGGGAAGCCTATACCTCATAAGGATTTTCATTTGTACTGTATTCTTTGCCTAAGCCCTGATCACAATGTGCCTTGCTGTCGGTTTTGTGCTAAATTTAATCAACACACTAAGCATCTGTATATTTTTGCATCCAAATATTTTGGCTCAAAATTTAACTATCCAGAAATGTAGTCTGTTAGCAATCCGACTACCAGAATACACAAAACACAAAGAAAAACAGAGACAGACTGTCAAGGTCCAAAACCGACAAAGCTTCTCCTAAGCCAGTCGCCGGTTTGCCGGTACTCATTGAGGTGCTTTCGCAGCCCCTGATGCCCGCTTCTGATTCACAGGCATGTACCGAGACCTATTCAGAGTCCGGTATGCCACGAGAACCCGCGGATGTCTCTACCTTAGATGGGTCCAGAGCCGTTGAGCAGACACTGGCTTCTGAGGGTGTTTTCAGGCTTAAAGATTTTTATATTAAACTGACACTATCTTCAAAACCTAGGCCAAAATCAACTTCTATGTCTAAAAAAATGATGCGTGGGCCACGTGCACAGGCCCCCTATGCCTAAAAAACAAGTGATCAAAATGGCTGAGGATTTAATTACCTTGATCAGGGGTTCTCATCCCCCTCCTGCTAACAGGGCCTAGGCAAGGCACTGACTATGAATCTTCAGATCAGATTTCTATTTCTTCTGATCAGGAATTAACTATTCCACCCTATGAGTACTCTGATGCAGAAGAATCCATCCCTTCTGCTTCGGAGGATTTTTCTTTTGGAGAAACTTTGCATACCTTAAGGGAACATTTTCACTGGAAGAGTCTAGATTTCTCAGAATCTAGAAAGAGGCTTAGGGATTTCCTTCTTCCTCAGCATAGGCCTTTGGCTATACCTCCTGTCATAGACATTGTTGATGCTTTCTCAGAATCCAACATGGATCCTGATTCCCTGCCTCTGGCTCCTAGTAAAGCCAGACAGATGTTACAGGGTTCCTGACTCCCACAAATTCCTTTTTAAAAACCCTACTGCTGACACTGAAACCATTTCTCAGGGTCCCAAGGGCATTAAGGCTTCTACTGCTAAAAATCCTACCCCTTCTGATAGAGACTCTAGAGCGCTGGATAGATGGGGTAAAAAGGTTTACACGTCTACAACCTTGGCAACCAGGGCTTTAAACTGTCAATTTCATATGCTTAAATATCAGCAGCATGTCATGGGCTTACTTAAACAGAAAATGATGTTGATTTCTGACTGTGTGGAAAATAGAGTTACAGGATTTATTGCATTCAGCTGAACAAGTTGGAAAGCATACTTTGCAATGTAGTTTTGATTCCTTGGAGGCCTCTTGCAGGGCCGCTGTAACTGGATCTGTGATAAGAAGGCATGCTTGGCTCAAGGAGCAAAATCTGCCTGATTTAAAGCCTGCCTTAAAGCAAAATTGTTGGATGCTCTTTTACAACACGACAGTCTAGTTGGTAATAAGGCAGAAGAAGTTTTGAAAAAGATGGAAGATAAAGCTAAATCTGGGCAAACTATAAAAGATTTCCTACAAGTGTAGCCGCCCAGATTCAGTAGGCACTGGCCTACTAAGAATTGGTCCTTTCCAGTACCCACCAGAGCCGCTCAGGTCAAACCCAGCTCCAGATTTCAGTCACAAGGAACTTACAGAACAAAACAATGGGGTGCCTCCACCTCCAAATCTGGAAGTAACAAGGCACCTCCATACGGTAAACAGCCTCAATGACTTTCCTCTGCCATCACCAAGCACTTATCTTTTGGCAGCCCCTTTGGGGGGAAAACTGGCACTTCATGCATGAAATTTGGCATCTAATTACCCAGGACAAGTGGGTTTTAAATATAGTATCCCAGGGAACTTGCGTATTAACAAAAAACACAAACTTGTGAAAAACAACAAAGATGAGCGGACTTCTAGAACTAACTCCTTTCTCCTCAATAAAGGAGTTAGTTCTAGAAGTCAGCTCATCTTTGTTGTTTTTGAATAGTATCCCAGGGATACAGATATCATTTCCACATGTTGCCAATCCCAAACGGATGGCCAGATCTGCATGCAAATCAGTGGGCAGAGGCCCAGAAACAAGTTATGTCCCTCATGAACATGGGGGCTACTCAACGAGTACCAGAAAAGGAAAAGGGACAAGGTTTTTATTCAAGACTTTTCCTGGTACCCAGAAAAGACAAATCAAGGCATCCAGTTCTGGACTTATCCATTCTAAATACATTCCTGGACATTCCAAAATTTAAGATGCTTACTCTACAGCAGTTACTGCCTATGCTAGGCAAGGATGCCTGGTTGGTAACTCTAGACTTGAGGCCTTCCTGCATATCCCAATCAGGGAATCTTGCAGAAGATACCTCCGCTTCAAACCAGGCTATTTGCATTACCAGTTCTCTACACTGCCCTTTGGCTTATCTACTGCGCCCGGGGTCTTCACAAAGTGCCTGGCACCAGTAATTGCATTTTGCAGACAAAGAAACCTTCAACTTTATCCTTATCTGGACGATTGTCTAATTTAGACAGAAAACAAGGACACTCGTCTACAGCATCTGGCATTTGTAAAAAGGCTTCTAACTTGTCTAGGGTACACCATAAATGAAAAGAAATCACAATGGGTACCCTCTCAAATAATTACATTCCTGGGTGCAAGCTTGAATACAACTGCCTAGATGACTTACCTCAAGCCAGAAAAATAAATTCAATTGATGACTGACTTCAAACTAGTGGACACAAAAACCCAGCTATGTGCAAGACAAATTCTGCAGGCCTTAGGGTTCATGGCTTCATGCATTCTACTAATTCCATATGCAAGACTGCATATGAAAAAACTTCAGTGGTACCTAAAAAACTTCTGGAGTCAACATTGTCACAGCCTGGAAACAATGATTCCTATCATTCCTTGCCTGCAACAGGAGTTCCTATGGTGGGCAGAGGCCTGTCACCAGAACAAGGGACGGTCATTCATTCCACTCCTTGCCACCCAAACCCTGACTACAGAAGCATCAGATTATGCTTGGGGGGCCCATCTGGTAGGGAGATGCATTCAGGGCGAATGGAGACCAAATCAAACGCACCTACATATCAACCAGAAACAAATGCTAGCTGTACAGAATGCTCTGACAGCCTTTAAGGACTTTCTTCATCCAGGACAACTACTGATAAAGACGGACAACACCACAGTTATGTGGTACATAAACAAGCAGGGGGGTACCCATTCCTACCCCCTTTGCAGACTAGCCATGGCTTTGTGGAACACAGCCTTGACCTACCATATACATCTACAAGCTCACTTCCTGCCAGGAAAGCAAAATACTCTGGTAGACGAACTAAGCAGAAATCTTATGGACCCACATGAATGGAAACTGGATCCACAAATCTTCAGCATGCTGACACAAAAATGGGGGAGCCCAGACAGAGATCTTTTTGCCTCTCCCCAAACTATCAGTTGGACAAATTCTGCACAAGAATTCATCACAAGAAAGCTTGGAAAGTGGATGCTCTATCCTTCAGGTGGAAAAACCTATCAGTCTGTGCCTTTCCCCCTCTGCCTCTGGTCTCCAAGTTTTTACTAAAAGTCAGACAGGAAAAACCGAAAAGGATTCTGATTGCTCCAGACAGGCCTCGCCAACACTGGGTACCGTCTCCAACACAATATGTCACACCTTCCTCCATGGTACCTGCCTCAGACACCTTATCTACTGTCTCAGCAGAACTATCAAATTTTGCACACTCAGCTCCAAACTCTGAATCTTGCAGCATGGCTAATCAACTAATTTCACCAGTTACTCCTCTCAGTAAACCTGTGATGGATGTCATTTTGGAGGCTAGAAGGCCTAGTACTAGAAAATCTTATGTTGATAAATGGAAAAGATTTTGTGCCTGGAACCAAGCACAAGGAATAAACACAGCAATGCCCAATATTCCTCAGATTCTGCAATACTTAACTGAGATGCTTCATAAGGGCATACTTTTTTTCTTCTATAAAATCCATGCCTCTGCCATTTTGGCTCATTACAACACACAGAGCCTCCTCTCTTTTCTCATCCCCTGCAAAAGCAGTACCTCAGAGGGGCCAAAAATTTGAGAACTCTCAGGAGAGCACCAACTCCTGCATAGGACCTCAATTTTGTACTGGTAAAACTCACCCTACCTCCTTTTGAACCAGTTGCTACTGCCAACATAAAATTTCTCTCTTGGGAGACAGCTTTTCTTTTAGCAGTCACTTCATCTAGAAGGATTTCAGAACTACAGGCTCTCATGGCAGTGGAGCCTTTTATTATCTTTTATCCAGACAGGGTGGCCCTCGGGACCAATCGATACTTTATGCCTAAAGTGGTATCTAGTGTGGCTCTTAATCAGACCATTCATCTGCCAACCTTTTTCCCAAATCCACAGGACAAGGGAGAGTGGATTATGCATTCATTGGATGTACACAGAAGACTAAGATTCTACTTAGGACAAAATCTCTAAGAAAATCGGAGCAATTACTGGTGGCATTTGCTGCAGGGGCAGAGGGAAAGGCTATTTCAAAGCAGACTATTTCAAAATGGATAAGCCATTGTATTCGTTTCTGCTACATGCATCATGGCAAACCTGTCCCCAAGGGTATCCGATCCCATTCCACCAGGGCTGCATCTACTTCTACAGCCTTTCTCAGAGGGGTTCCTACCAGAGACATTCTAGAAGCTGCTACGTGGAACTTAGTTGAACAGTTCGGATTCAGATCAGGATGCAGCAGAATTGACCCGATGTTTGCATTGAGACAGATACTTGAGAAGAAACTAGAGAAGAGGAGAGTCTCAAACTGGGCTTTCCGAGACTTGGAGAAAGCATATGACAAGGTTCCAAGAAAGCTGATCTGGGCAGTACTGTGGTGGTTTGAAGTCCCAGAAACATTGGTAGAATTAGTACAGGCTATGTACAAGGACCCAGTGACTCGAGTGCGAACAGTGTTTGGCCTCACTGAGGGGTTCCCAGTGGGAGTGGGTGTACACCAGGGTTCAGCTCTGAGCCCACTGCTGTTCATACTGGTAATGGACTACATCAGCAAACTGGTTGGAGGGGTTAGAGCAACAAAGCTGCCGTATGCAGACGATGTGGCAGTACAGGCAGACTCTTATCTAGAACTTCAGCAAAAGGATAGGAGAATGGAATGCAAATCTGAAGGCACATGGGATGAAACTAAGCACAGATAAGACAGTGGTAATGGCAGCAGATTGGGGAAATCAGAAGAAGCTGAGAATAGAGATAGATGGGAAGATAGTGGAACAGGTAAACAGTTTCAAGTATCTGGGAGGGGTGGTTGAGGAGAAGGGTAGTCTGAATGAAGAGGTCAAAGCTAGAATCAGAAGGGCTGCAGCCAACTGGCATAGAATATCAGGTGTAGTATATGACAGAAGAATGCCATAGAAGCTGAAAAGTAAGGTGTACTAGACAGTGGTGCGACCAGTACTACTGTATGGTACAGAAACCTGGGCAGTAAAGGCAGAACAGTTGAAGAAGCTGGAGGTGATGGAAATGAAGTGCCTGAGAGAAGGTGGTAGGATGCACACTGCAGGACAGGCGAAGAAATGAGGACATAAGAGCAGAAGCCAAAGTAGCTCCAATTGCAGAAAAGATCCAAAGAAAACAGATTGCGATGGTATGGGCACATGTGTGGAAAAGCAGAAGACAATCTGGAGAGGGAGATTTGGGACAGACAGGAAAAAAGTAAGAGGAAGCGAGGGCGTCCAGCAAAGAGGTGGATGGATTGTGTGAAAGAAGATCTGCGACAGTCAGGCATGAGTGTTGAAGGCAGGAGAGTGGTACTGAATCGAGAGAGTTGGCGACAGTTAATACAATACCCCGACCCCATGTAAATGGGGAAAAAGGGGATGATTATGACTTGGAACTTAGTTCATAGTTCACCAAACATTATCATTTACCTCTCTTCTCTAAATCCAGAGTGGGCTTTGCCACTGCTGTCCTGCAGGGCCTTATAGCTGCTCCTAATGCTGTATAATTCCATTCTCCCAACCATAGCTTTTGGATTCTACCCAAATGGTAATGACTGCAACAGTGAAACACGAAGAACATAGTACAGTTTTGTACACTTACCATACATTTAGATGTTCGAGTGTATTCACTGTTGCAGTCCTGGTTACCCCCCTGCCAGCCCCCTATTTTTCTCTTATTATACCTCTTCTTTCTCTTGCTATGCTCAAAAGCCTTTTTGGTGTATTTGCTTTTATTTGGAGGTATATTTTTTGTGTTCTAAATTACATGTGTGTGTGTATGTATGTATGTATATATATATATATATATATATATCTATATATATCTATATCTATATATATCTATATATATCATCATGCTCTTTCAGCTGTTCCCGTTGTTCCCGTTAGGGGTCGCCACAGCGGATCACCTGTTTCCATTTCTTCCTGTCCTCTGCATCTTGCTCTGTCACACCAACCACCTGCATGTCCTCTCTCACCACATCCATAAACCTTATCTTAGGCCTTCCTCTTTTCCTGTTACCTGGTAGCTTCATCCTTAGCATCTTTTTCCCAATATACTCAGCATCCCTCCTCAGCACATGTCGAAAGCAATGTAATCTTGCCTCTCTGGCTTTGTCTCCAAACCTTCCAACCTGGGCTGACCCGCTAATATACTTATTCCTAATCCTGTCCACCCTTGTCACACCCAGTGCAAATCTTAACATCTTTAACTCTGCCACATCCAGCTCAAACTCCTGCCTTTTTGTCAATGCCACTGTCTCCAACCCATATAACATAGCTGGTCTTACTACCCTCTTGTAGACCTTCCCTTTCACTCTTACAGGTACTCGTCTGTCAGAAATCACTCCTGAAACTCTTCTCCACCCACTCCATCCTGCCTGTACTCTTCCACTCTCACCGTTACTCTGAACTACTGACCCCAAGTATTTAAACTCATCCACCTTCGCTACCTCTACTCTTTGCATCCTCACCATTCCTCTATCCTCCCTCTCATTCACACATATATATTTTGCTCCCCATTTGGGGGGCATCTGACATCTGGGGCAAGAAAAACTGATGAAAATGGCGTCTGCTTTATACCCCTGACGACCTGACTTCATGGAAGAAGAGACAGCAACTGACGCAGGACCGAAGACTTTGTTATTCAGGCCGACTGAGGGCAACCTGCCAACAGATTACTCAAATGTAATGACTGCAACAGTGAATACACTCTAACATCTACATTTATGGTAAGTGTACACAACTTTACTTTACCCTGCCAACATATTGTATTCCTGGAAGCAAGCTTGAACACAACTTCCTAGATGGCATTCCTCACTCCAGAGAAACAAGTTTATTTGACAACCTTCATCAAGCTATTGGCCACAAAAAAACGAGCTATCTGGAAGGAACATCCTGTAATCCCTGGGGTTCATGGCCTCTTGCATTCTTTTAATTCCATATGCAAGACTGCATATGAGGAAACTTCAATGGTAGCTAAACATTCTATGGTGTCAACATTCTCCGGACCTGGAAACAATGATTCCTATCATTCCTTGTCTAAGGGCAGAGTTCCTTTGGTGGGCAGAGGCCTGCTACCACAACAAGGGACTCCCTTTTACTCAAACCCCTGCTGCCCAAACCCTAACAGACGCATCAGACTATGCATGGGGGGCTCACATGGCAGCGCAGTGCATTCAGGGCAAATGGAACCCAAAACAGATGCACCTGCATATAGGTTCATATATCAATCAAAAAGAAATGTTAGCTGTACAGAATGCCTTGACAGCCTTCAAAGACTTTATTCTTCCGGGACAACTATTGATAGACAGGCAACACCACATTTATGTGGTACATAGGCAGGGGGGAATCGATTCTTACCCACTCTGCAGACTAGCCATGGCTCTTTGGAACACAGCCTTGAGCTACCAAGTGAACCTACAAGTTCATTTCCTGACAGGCAAACTGAATGCACTGCCAGACGACAAGCAGAAATCTCATGGACGCACACAAATGGAAACTGGAGCCCAAAATATTCAAGCTATTGAACACATGGGGGACACCAGAGGTAGACCTATTTGCCTCCTTGCAGAACTACCAGTTGACCAAATTCTGCACCAGAACTCCCCACAGTCAAGCTTGGAAAGTGGATGCCCTGTCCTTTACCTGGGAAATCGTCTCAGTTTATGCCTTTTCTCCTCTGCCTATCCTCTCGAAGGTTCTACTAATGATCACACAGGACAAACCAAGGGCAATACTGATTGCACCAGACTGGCCACTCCAGCACTGATACCCCCTTTTGCGCAGTCTGACAGTGCTACAACCATGGCACCTGCCTCAGACCCCTTCCCTGCTGTCCCAGCAGGCGGGTCAGATTCTGCATCCTCCGCTTCAAACCCTAAACCTTGCAGCCTGGCTAATTCCCCTGAGCTCACCTCTAGCAATCCTCAGTAAGCAGGTGCTGGATGTCATTCTTGAGGCAAGGAGGCCTAGTACTAGAAAATCCTATTCAGAAAAGTGGAAAAGATACTGCTCCTGGAGCCAGGCTTACGGAATGGACACAACGATGCCCAGCTTACCTCGTATTCTAGATTATTTAACAGAAATGCTCCACAAGGGCCTATCTTTCTCTTCAGTGAAGATTCATGCATCTGCCATTTCAGCACATTGTAATACTGAGCCACGCCTCTTCTCTCATCCCCTGCTAAAACAATTCCTTAGAGGGACCAAAATTTTAAGACCCCCCCCAGGAGAGCTCCCACTCAAGCCTGGGACCTTAACTTTGTATTGGAAAAACTCACTCTTCCCCCTTTTGAACCAGCTGCTGCAGCAAAGTTGAAATTCCTGTCTTGGAAAACAGCCTTACTTTTGGTCATCACTTCAGCAAGAAGAGTGTATGAACTTTAGGCCCTCATGGCAGTGGGAACCCTTCATTGTCTTCCATGCTGACAGGGTTTCCCTCAGCATTAATCCATCCTTTATGCCCAATGTGGTGTCTAGTGTATCTCTAAACCAGTCCATTAATTTGTCTACTTTTTTCCCTAATCCTCAAAGTAAAGGGGAAAGGGATACTGCATTCTCTGGATGTGCACAGACAGCTTAGATTCTATTTGAACAGGACTAAGCCTGTCAGAAAATCTGACCAGCTGCTAGTTAGCTTTGCTGCAGGGGCAGAGGGGAAGGCCATTTCAAAGCAAACCATTTCCAAATGGATAGCACATTGCATCCATTTCTGCTACAAGCACCATGGAAAACCTACCCCACAGGGGATAAGATCACATTCCACCAGTACTACACCTACCTCTACAGCATTTCTCAGAGTCGTCCCTACCAGGGACATCCTGGAAACTGCTACCTGGAGCTCCGTACATACTTTCACCAAGCATTACCACCTGCCTGTCTTTTCTAAATCCAGAGCTGGATTTGCCACAGCAGTCTTACAGGGCCTGATTGCTAGCCCTAATGCTCTTTAACTACCTCCACCCTTCCTTAGCTTTGGGAATCAACCCAAATGTGATGACTGCAACAGTGAAACACGAAGAACATAGAGTTGTGTACACTTAACATAAATGTAGATGTTCGAGTGTATTCACTGTTGCAGTCCTGTATGTTTTTCGTGTTTCACTGTTGCAGCCATTTCATTTGGGTAATCTGCTGGCAGGTTGCCCTCAGTCGGCCTGAATAACAGTCTTGGGTCCTGTGTCGGTTGCTGTCTCCTCTTCCATGACATCAGGGGTATAAAACATGCAGCCGACACCATTTTAATCAGTCTTTCTTGCCTCACGGTGCCTGAAGCAGAAGCAGTTCGCAAGTGCCGATCGGCCGACTCCTGAAATTTTTGTTTTCTAGTTTCAGAACCGAAGTCTTCAAACTAAAGCTAAGTACCCCGTTGGGGAAACTTTTTCTTGCTCCTTACCGTTGTCAAGTAAAAGTTAATAATTGCATTACTTGTGGGAAGCAAATACCTCAAGGATTTTCATTTGTACTGTATTCCTTGCCTAGGCCCTGATCACAACGTGCCTTGCTGTCGGTTTTGTGCTAAATTTAACCAACGCACTATTAAGCGTCTGTATAGTTTTGCTTCTAAATATTTTGGTTCAAGACTTAACTACCCTGAAATGTAGTCGGTTAGCAATCTGACTACTGGAGTTCACAAAAAAATACAAGGAAAAAGACAGAGACAGATTGTCGAGGTCCAAAACCGATGACGAAGCTTCTCCTAAGCCAGTCGCCGGTTCTCCAGTACTCAGTGCGATATCCACTTCTTTTGAGTCGCAGGTCTCTACCGAGACCCATTCGGAGTCTGGTATGCAGCGAGATTCGCAAAGTATTGAACCCGCGGATGTCTCTCTCTTTGATGGGTCTGGAGCCGCCGAGCAGGCACCAGCTTCTGAAGGTGTTTTCAGACCTCAACAATTTTATATTAAACCGACGCCATCAACAAAAACAAGGTAAAAAACAACTTCTATGTCTAAAAAAACGATGCATGAGTCACGTGCTCAGGCCCCTATGCGTAAAAAACAAATGATCACAATGGCTGATTCCTCTTCTGATCAGGAATTTTCTATTCCACCTTATGAGGATTCTGATGCAGAGGAATCCATCCTGTCTGCATCTCCTCCTGTGGATTAATCTTTGAGAGACTTTGCATACTTTAAGGGAACATTTTCACTGGGAGAGTCAGGACTTTTCTGAATCAAAAAAGAGGCTTAGGGATTTCCTTCTCCTTCCTCAGCATAGGCCTTTGGCAATGCCGCCTGTATTAGACATTGTTGATGATGTGTTCTCTGAGTCAAGCATGACTCCTGATTCCCTGCCTCCGGCTCCTAGTAAGCCAGACAGATATTACAGGGTTCCTGACTCCCACAAATTTCTTTTCAAAAATCCTGCTGCTGATCCTGAGACTATTTCTCAGGGTCCCAAGGGTGTAAAGGCTTCTACAGCCAAATGTCCTACCCCTTCTGATAGAGATTCCAGGGCGCTGGATAGATGGGGTAAGAAGGTTTATAAGTCTGCAACTTTGGCAATTAGGGCTTTAAACTGCCAGTTTCATATGCTTAAATATCAACAGCATGTTATGGGCTTACTGAAACAGAAAATGATGATTTCTGATTGTGTGGAAAATAGAGTTACAGGATTTATTGCATTCAGCAGAACAGGTTGGAAAGCATACTTTGCAATGTGGATGTTCATCGTGTTACCCTGCTTCAGTCATCACACTTGGGTTATCCTGTCGTCAGGCGGTCCCGCAGTCAGCTGGAATTCCAAAGTCTTGGTCCGGCGTCGGTTGCTGTTGCTTCCTCCCTGACGTTAGTGCGCCAGCGGTATGTATATACTGCATCCAACGCCATTTTCTTCAGTCTTTCTTGCCGCGCAGTGCCCGAAGCAGAAGCAGTTCGCAAGTGCCGGTCGGCCGACTCCTGAGATTTTCGAACTCTAATTTCAGACCGAAGTCTTCAATAAAGCTAAGTACCCCGTTGGGGAAACTTTTCTTGCCTCAGACCGATGTCAGAAAAAGTTAACAATTGTATTTCTTGTGGGAAGCAAATACCTCATAAGGATTTTCATTCTTTTTGCATACTTTGCCTAGGCCCAGACCACGACGTCACTAGTTGTCATTTTTGTGCTAGGTTTAATAAGCGTACTATAAAAAGACGCTTTGACTTCGCACGACACTACTTCGGTAGAAAATTCAACTACACTATGCTGTTGGAGCAACCGACTACCGGCGTGCACAAAAAACGCAAAGATAAGGACAGGCAGCCTAGGCCCAAGCCAGACTCCGAGGCCTCGGCTGGTCCGGGCTCCGGTTCTCCGGCCTTCAGTGAGGCTCCGACGCAGCCCCTGACTACCGCAGATCTGGAACCCGAGACCGCTTCGGAACTTTTGGAGGAAAGTACCAGGCCGATGCAGCCATTTTGTTCAGCCCCTACCGACCCTGCTGAAAAAGATGTCAGTGCTGCAGAAACACCTTTGGTTTCTGAAGGCATCTTCAGACCGACAATGCTCACCATTAAAACGTATCCTAAGACGAAGACTCCTATTAAACCTAAAAGGACTGCACTTCAGTCCCCTGTTCAAGGCCCCATGCCTAAGAAACGGATGCTCAAAATGGCTGAAGATTTGATTTTTTTAATCAGGGGATGTTCATTGTGCATACAGCTGCAGTAATCATATATGGGTTCTCTGCCGTCAGGCGGTCCCTCAGTCGGCCGAATTCCAAAGTCTTGGTCTGGCGTCGGTTGTTGTCGCTTCTTTTCCTGACGTCAGTGCGTCAGGGGTATATAAGACGCAGCTGACGCCATATTCTTCAGTCTTTTTCGGTGCCCGAAGCAGAAGCAGTTTGCAAGTGCTGGTCGGCCAGCTCCTGAATTTACGATAAAATTGGAAACCGAAGTCTTCTTTAAAGCTAAGTACCCCGTTGGGGAAACTTTTCTTGCCTCAGACCGATGTCGGACAAAGTTAACAATTGTATTTCTTGTGGGAAGCAAATACTGCATAAGGATTTCCATTTCTCTGCATACCTTGTTTAGGCCCAGACCACGTCGTCTCGGGCTGTCGCTTTTGCGCTACTTTCAATAAATGCACTATTAAGCGTCGGGCGGAGTTCGCCCAACATTATTTTGGTAAAGCCTTTGATTACAAAATGTCGTCTGAGACGCTGACTACCGTTTTGTCCAAAAAAACGCAAGGACAAGGACCGACACACGAGGCCCGTGGTCTCCACCGACACCACGCCAAAACCGGCTCCACGTGGTCTGGTTCTCAGCGAGACGCCTATGCAGTCCCTGACTACCGACGACACTTCCTTGGTGGTGTCCTCTGAAAGCGAGACCGCAGGTACCTCGGCCCTTAATCAGACTACAACCACCGAAGCCACTGTGAGTGTTGAGCCTCCTCATGTGGACAGGTCCACTTCCACCCAGGGTGTCTTTAGACCCTCATCTTCCCTTTTCATTAAGGCCTTTACTAAGTCCAAATCAGCCATGCATCCCAAGAGGCCTGTTGCACAGGGTCCATCCACAGGCCCCATGCCTAAAAAGCAGATGCTTAAAATGGCTGAGGATTTAATTACTCTTATCAGGGGTTCCCAACCCCCTCCAGACAAGAGACCCAGAGTGGAGGAAGATTCTCCCTCTTCTGAACAGGGCTTCATTTTCTCGGAACATTCTGATGTAGAGGAACACTCGTACTCCCCTTATGAAGACTCTGATGCAGAACAGTCCATTCCTTCTGTATCTCCCCCAGAGGATTTTTCTTTTGGGGAAGCCTTACACACCTTGAGGGAACACTTCCACTGGGAAGGCCAAGACTTTTCTGATTCCAAGAAAAGACTTAGGGAATTTCTTTTGTTACCTCAACACGGACCTCTGGCTATACCTCCTGTCTTGGACATACTTGATTATGTTTACTCGGAGGCTTGTATTAATCCGGATTCCCTGCCTCCTGCCCCAGTCAAACCTGATAGGTACTACAGAGTTCCTAACTCTCACCAATTTCTTTTCAAAAGCCATAATGCTGACCCTGAAACCATTTCTCAAGGCCCCAAGGGAATGAAGGCCTCTACTGCCAAGAATCCACTACCTTCCGAAAGAGAATCTAGATCCTTAGAAAGGTGGGGAAAAAAGGTATACACCTTGGTCACCCTATCCATGAGGGCCTTAAATTGTCAGTTCCATATGCTTAAATATCAGCAGTTTCTGTTATCACAATTAAGAAATAAAATGTCTCAACCTGAACAACAAGATTTGAAGGAATTGCAGGATATGATGCATAGTGCAGAACAAGTAGGTAAACACGCCTTACAATGTGGCTATGATGCTTTAGAGGCCTCTAGTAGAGCTGCTGTTACAGGTTCAGTCATTCGTAGATATGCTTGGCTTAGGGAACAAAGCTTGCCTGATCATGTTAAAGCTAAACTTCTAGATGCTCCTTTACAAAAAGATGTACTATTTGGTACTAATGCTGAGGAGATACTACGGAAAATGGAAGAAAAAGCTAAATCTATGCAAACTGTCAAGGCTTTTCTACAGGCACAACCACCTCGTTTTAGCAGAAATTGGCCTGCTAAAAACTGGTCCTTTCCAGCCACGGACAAGCCCCAAAGAGGTAGATACAGACGCACAAGGGGCAGAGGACAATCTCAAGGATCATACAGAGGCAGACAATAGCAATCTCCAGCACCAAGAGGTGGCGAGGACAGTGCACAACAATACAGAAAACAAACCCAATGACTTTCTCCTTTTCATGCCAAGCAAGTCTCAGCTGGCAGCTCCCTTGGGAGGAAAGCTGGCATTATTTACAAGAAATTGGCATATCACAACAGACAAATGGATCCAGGACATTATAAACAGAGGCTACAGATTTCATTTTCACACACTTCCAAAAATGAGAGGCATGCCAAACCTGCCACAGAATCAAAGGGCAGAGGCACAAATACAAATTTCAAAACTCATGGCCATGAAAGCTATTCAAGAGGTACCTATTCACGAACAAGGTCAAGGTTTTTATTTCAGACTATTCCTGGTACCAAGGAAAGGAACTGACTGGAGACCCATTTTGGACTTATCCATCCTAAACACATTTCTACTCGTACCAAAATTCAAGATGCTCACATTACAGCAGCTTCTTCCCATGCTGGGCAAGGAGTTTTGGCTGGTAACATTGGACCTCAAGGAGGCATACCTGCATGTCCCAATCAGACAAAGCTGCAGAAGATACCTCAGATTTCTTGCAGGTTCAATCCACTATCAATTCTCTGCAT
Source organism: Protopterus annectens (assembly GCF_019279795.1). Taxonomy (NCBI): domain Eukaryota; kingdom Metazoa; phylum Chordata; order Ceratodontiformes; family Protopteridae; genus Protopterus; species Protopterus annectens. The sequence goes on along the minus strand of NC_056747.1, from coordinate 669,297,435 downwards.
TGCCCTTTGGCTTATTTACTGCCCAGCATATTCACGAAATGCCTGGCATCAGTAATTGCCTACTGCAGACTTCAAGGGATACAAATTTACCTTTATTTGGACGACTGCCTGATCCAAGCGGACAGCAAGCACATACTTCTGGAACATCTGGCTTATGCAACATGGTTACTGAATTCTCTGGGATACACAATCAACAAAGAGAAATCCAGGCTAACACCATCTCAGAAAATAACTTTCCTGGGTGCCAACTTGGACACAAACACCCAGATGGGCCTATCTTACGCCAGAAAAACAGGGACAACTAACTCAGTACTTCAAAATACTAGCAAATTGTACCAGGCTTACTGCAAGGAAAATCCTGCAGGCTCTGGGCTTCATGGCATCTTGCATTCTTTTAATCCCATGTGCAAAGTTGCATATGAGAAAACTTCAATGGTACCTAAAAAACCTATGGTCTCAACACAGCCACAATTTGGAAACAATAATACCAATAATTCCATGTTTGCAAAAGCAATTTCTATGGTGGGCCCAAGCATGTCAAACAAACACAGGCCTCCCATTCTGCAAGCCTCAAGCAAATCAAGTCATCACAACAGACGCCTCAGATTACGCCTGGGGAGCGCACATGACAGGCAGGTGCATTCAGGGCAAATGGTCCCAGAAGGAAAAGCACCTTCACATCAATCAAAAAGAAATGCTAGCAGTGATAAATGCAATTACAGCATTCAAGGACCTTCTGCATCCAGGACAATTATTGATAAGAACAGACAACACCACAGTAATGTGGTACATAAACAAACAAGGCGGAACACATTTATACCGCCTGTGCAGACTAGCCATGACACTTTGGAACTTGGCTCTGGAATGGCAGATCGAACTTCAAGCACAGTACTTGCCAGGTTTGGAAAACACTCTGGCAGACAATCTAAGCAGAAATATGACAGATCCACACGAATGGAAGTTGCGTCCTCAGGTGTTTACAAAGATAACCCAAGCGTGGGGGAGGCCAGACATAGATCTCTTTGCATCCCACAGGAATCGTCAATTGGAAAAGTTTTGTTCAAGGACCTTTCATCCAAAGGCCTGGAGAGTGGATGCCCTTTCATTCAGTTGGACAGCATGGACAGTGTACGCTTTCCCACCTCTGCCTCTTCTGCCCAAGGTGCTCTTGAAAGCAAGAGCAGACAGACAGAACATGATACTGATTGCTCCGGACTGGCCAAGACAGCACTGGTACCCACTCCTGAGGAGCCTAACACATACTCCTCCCTGGCCTCTACCTCTAATGCCTTTTCTGCTGACTCAACACAACTACAAAACTCTTCACAGTCAGCTGAAAACACTCAATCTCGCTGCATGGAAAATTCCTTAACACCACAACAGTCTCTACTTCCCAAAGAGGTGCAGGATGTCATTCTGGAGGCCAGAAGGCCATCTACTAGAAAGGCTTACTCCGCAAAATGGAAACGGTTTTGCTCTTGGAATGGGAAAAAAGGCCAGGACCCTAGAAAACTGAATTTGCCTCCGGTATTACAGTATCTAGCTGAGCTGCTGATCAGTGGACTTTCATTTTCCTCCATAAAAATCCATGCCTCAGCCATTTCTGCAGAATTCAACACTGATCCACTGTTATTCTCTCACCCACTTTTAAGACAGTTCCTCAGAGGGGCTAAGAGTATAAGACCACCAAGGAAACAACCAGTGCCAGCCTGGGATCTTAATTACATTCTAGAAAAATTAACATTGCCTCCCTTTGAACCAGCTGCCTCAACAGATTTGCAATATTTGTCCTGGAAAACAGCTTTCCTTCTGGCCATTACCTCTGCTCGTAGGGTTTCAGAACTACAAGCCCTCATGGCTGTGCAGCCCTTTCTCATCTTCCATCAGGACAGGGTTTCCCTTCAAACCAACCCATCATTTATGCCTAAAGTGGTATCCAGGGTAGCTTTAAATCAAGCCATACACGTACCTACCTTTTACCCCAATCCTCAAAACAAAGGGGAAAGGCTGCTACATTCCTTAGACATCCATAGACAGCTACGTTATTTGGACAGAACAAAGCCTTTCAGGAAATCAGAACAACTTTTTGTGTCCTATGCTGTAGGAGCTCAAGGGAAGCCTGTTACCAAACAGACAATTTCAAAATGGATAGGCCACTGTATACGATTTTGTTACTCCTATCATGGGAAATCTGTTCATACAGGTATCCGATCCCACTCCACCAGGGCCACAGCTACCTCTACAGCTTTCCTCAGAGGAGTTCCTACCAAAGATATTTTGGAGGCAGCCACTTGGAGTTCTGTGCATACCTTCACAAAACACTACCACCTGCCTTTATGTTCCAAAACTAGAGCAGGCTTTGCCACTGCTGTATTGCAGGGCATTCTGGCTCACCCCAGTTCCACCTAGTGCCTACCGCCCTGTGCGTAGCTTTGGGATTCTACCCATATGTGATTACTGCAGCTGTATGCACGATGAACATAGTACAGTTTTGTACCTACCATAAATGTAGATGTTCGAGTGCTAATACAGCTGCAGTACAGGTTTCCCTCCCTCCTTCCCCTCTTGGTAAAGGACTAGTGGCTAACACCTCCTCATACAACCTAATTTGGGTTATCCTCCTATGGTGTATTTGCTTGCAACTACTGTTTTTTGATTACTTTGCATTGCTTGTATATATTTATATATATATAATTTATGTATTGCCTTCCTTCTGGGGGCACCTGACATCTGGGGCAAGAAAGACTGAAGAATATGGCATTGGCTGTGTCTTATATACCCCTGACGCACTGACGTCAGGAAAAGAAGCGACAACAACCGACGCCGGACCAAGACTTTGGAATTCGGCCGACCGAGGGACCGCCTGATGGCAGAGAACCCATATGTGATTACTGCAGCTGTATTAGCACTCGAACATCTACATTTATGGTAGGTACAAAACCGTACTTTCCCAACCCCCTCCTGACAAACGGCCTAGACAAGAGGAGGATTATGCATCCTCTGAACAAGTGTCCATTTCCTCAGGCTCCTCTGAGGACCAAGATTACTCCTTCTTTCCTTATGAAGACTCTGATGCTGAGGATTCCATTCCTTCAGCTTCTCCTCCTGAAAGACTACTCCTTTGGGGAAACTTTACACACTATGAAGGAACATTTTCACTGGGAAGGTCAGGACTACTCTGACTCAAAGAAAAGGCTCAGAGTTTTTTACTCCCCCAGCACAGACTACTTGCCATCCCACCAGTTTGACATTGTGGATGATGTTTACTTAGAATCCAGTTTGAACCCACACTCTCTACCTCCTGCTCCGGCCAAACCTGACAAATACTATAGAGTACCTGATTCCCACAAATTTCTTTATAAAAGCCCTGTTGGTGATCCAGAGACTATCTCCCAGGGTCCCAAGGGGGCTAAGGCTTCTGTGGCAAAAAATCCTGTACCCTCTGAAAGGGACTCCAGAGCACTAGACAGGTGGGGGGAAAAGGTTTACACCTCAGCCACTCTAGCTATGAGGGCTCTAAATTGCCAATTTCACATGCTAAAGTATCAGCAATATCTCATCTCTCATTTAAAACAAAGAATGAGCACACTCCCTCAACAGTCTGAATTGAAAGAAATACAGGATCTGTTGCATGCAACTGAACAGGTTGGCAAACATACTTTACAATGTGGGTTTGATTCTTTGGAGGCTTCCTGCAGAGCAGCTGTCACTGGGTCTGTTATATGTAGACATGCTTGGTTAAAGGAGCAAACTCTGCCTGATCATGTTAAAGCAAAGCTTCTAGATGCTCCCTTGCAGCAGGATGTTCTTTTTGGAGTTAAAGCAGAAGAAGTCTTGAAGAAAATAGAGGATAAGGCAAAATCTATGCAGACAAAGATTTCCTACAGGTACAACCCCCTCGCTTCAGCAGAAATTGGCCAACAAAAAATTGGTCCTTTCCAGCTACTGACAGACCACAGAGGGGTAAATACAGATGTCCAAGAGGCAGAGGACAACCACAAGCCCAGTACAAACCTCGCCAATGGGCCACTGCAACACAAAAGGGAGGAGAAGACAGGTCCCAGACTACCAGAAGGCAAACTCAATAACTTGCACCTCATCTGGCCAAGCAACACTCTCTTGGCAGCCCCCTTGGGAGGAAAACTCACACTTTTTTCAGACACCTGGCACATTGTCACAAAGGACAAATGGGTCCTAGACATAATTTCACGATGATACAAATTCCATTTTCACACCTTGCCAATGAAAAGAGGAATGCCAAACCTGCCACAAAATCAATGGGCAGAGGCACAAAAACAAATTACAGCTCTCATGGACATATGAGCCATTCAGCTGGTACCTACTTGAGAACAAGGTCAAGGAATTTACTCAAGACTCTTCCTAGTGCCCAGAAAGGACAATGCCTGGAGACCAATTCTGGACCTTTCAATTCTAAACACCTTCTTACAAGTACCCAAATTCAAGATGCTAACACTACAGCAGCTTCTTCCCATGTTGGGCAAGGAAGCATGGCTAGTAACGTTGGACCTCAAGGAGGCATACCTGCATGTCCCTATCAGACAAAATTGCAGAAGATACCTCCGTTTCATTGCAGGTTCAACCCATTACCAATTCTCTGCACTGCCCTTTGGCTTATCTACAGCTCCCAGAGTCTTCACAAAATGCCTGGCACCAGTTATCGCATACTGCAGACAAAGAGGAATTCAAATATAGCCATACCTGGACGACTGCCTCATCCAAGCAGAAAGCAAGGACATCCTCTTACAACATCTGGCTTTTGTAAAACATCTCCTAAGTTGCCTGGGGTACACAGTAAACGAAAAGAAATCAAAACTAGTACCCTCACAAAACATGACATTCCTGGGTGCCAGCTTGAATACAACGGCCCAGAAGGCTTATCTGACGCCAGACAAACAACTACAACTGACTCAATATTTCAAAACAATGGCAACAAAGACCCAACTAACTGCAAGAAAAATTCTGCAGGCCTTGGGCTTCATGGCATCTTGCATACTACTAATACCATTTGCAAAGCTGCATATGAGGAAATTACAGTGGTACCTAAAAAGCGTATGGTCTCAACACAGCCACAGCTTGGACACAATGATATCTCTCATTCCCTGCCTACAACAGGAGTTTCTAGGGTGGTCACAGGCATGTCACCTCAACAAGGGTCAGCCTTTCACCTTGCCCCCAGCCAAGCAAACTATGACAACAGATGCATCAGACTACGCCTGGGGGGCACACATGGCAGGACAGTGCATTTAAGGCGTTTGGACTGCAGATCAAAGGAATCTGCACATCAGTTAAAAAGAGATACTGTCTGTACAGAATGCTCTGACAGCCTTCAAGAATCTATTACATCCAGGACAACTTACAATAAAGACGGACAACACCACAGTAATGTGGTACATAAACAAGGGGGTACACACTCCTACCCTCTATGCAGGCAAACAATGACCTTGTGGAACACAGCTCTGGCTTACCAAGTTCAGTTACAAGCTCAGTTCCTGCCAGGAAAGAACACATTGGCAGACGACCTCAGCAGAAACATCATGGATCCCCACGAGTGGAAACTGGATCCACAAGTATTTGCAATGATAACTCAAAAATGGGGCCTTCCAGACATAGATCTGTTTGCCAGTCCTCAAAACTATCAACTAATAAAATTTTGTACAAGGACAATTCACCATCATGCTTGGAAAGTGGACGCACTCGCATTCAGTTGGAAAAACCTGACCGCATATGCCTTCCCTCCATTGCCTCTCCTCACAAAGGTGCTTCTGAAAGTCAGAAAGGAGAGACCACGACTGATACTCATATCCCCAGACTGGCCACGCCAGCACTGGTACCCACTATTGAGGAATATGGCCCAGGGCCCACCTTGGATTTTACCACAAAGTACCCATTTGCTCACACAGCAAAACAATCAGATTCTTCACAGCCAGCTCAAAACCTTAAATCTGGCTGTATGGCAAATCACCTAAGCATCTAACCAGCTCCTCTTTCCCAAGCAGTTATGGATGTTATTCTGGAAGCTAGGAGGCCAAGCACCAGGAAGGCTTATTCGAACAAATGGAAAAGGTTTTGTGCCTGGAACCAAGCTAAAGGCCAAAACACAATTCAGCCTCACATGCCTCACATTCTACAGTATTTAACTGAGATTTTGCACAAAGGACTTTCCTTTTCTTCCATTAAAATCCATGCTTCAGCTATTTCAGCCCACTACAACACGGATCCACCCTTATTTTCGCATCCACTTCTAAGGCAGTTCCTCAGAGGGGCAAAAAACATTAGGCCCCCCAGGAGAGCACCTACACCAACATGGGACCACAATTTTGTTCTGGAAAAACTTACGCTACCTCCCTTTGAACCAGCTTTCTCTGCAGATCTGCAGTTCCTATCATGGAAGACTGCCCTGCTGCTAGCAATAACTTCAGCTAGAAGAGTCTCAGAGCTGCAGGCACTAATGGCAGTGGAACCTTTCCTCATTTTCCATCAGGACAGAGTTTCTCTATGAACTAATCCTTCCTTCATGCCTAAGGTGGATTCCAGTGTGGTTTTAAATCAAACCATCCACTTAACCACCTTCTTCCCAAAATCACAGAACAAAGGAGAGAGACGCCTGCACTCCTTGGACATTCACAGGCAACTTCGTTACTACTTGGATAAAACTAAGGTTTTCAGAAAATCTGACCAGCTCTTTGTATCCTATGCTACAGCTTCACAAGGGAAGGCTGTATCAAAACAAACCAGATTCACAAAGTATTGAACCCGCGGATGTCTCTCTCTTGGATGGGTCCGGAGCCGCTGAGCAGGCACCAGCTTCTGATGGTGGTTTCCGGCCTCAACATTTTTATATTAAACCAACGCCATCAACAAAAACAAGGTCAAAAACAACTTCTATGTCTAAAAAATGATGCATGAGCCACGTGCTCAGGCCCCTATGCGTAAAAAACAAATGATCACAATGGCTGAGGATTTAATTACCTTGATCAGGGGTTCCCAACCCCCTCCTTTTAAGAGGCCTAGGCAAGGCACTGATTATGAATCTTCAGATCAGGTTTCCATTTCTTCCGATTCCTCTTCTGATCAGGAATTTTCTATTCCACCTTATGAGAATTCTAATGCAGAGGAATCCATCCTGTCTGCATCTCCTCCTGTGGATTACTCTTTTGGAGAGACTTTGCATACTTTAAGGGAACATTTTCATTGGGAGAGTCAGAACTTCTCTGAATCAAAAAAGAGGCTTTGGGATTTCCTTCTCCTTCCTCAGCATAGGCCTTTGGCAATGCCTCCTGTATTAGACATTGTTGATGTGTTCACGGAGTCAAGCATGGCTCCTGATTCCCTGCCTCCGCCTCCTAGTAAGCAAGACAGATATTACAGGGTTCCTGACTCCCACAAATTTCTTTTCAAAAATCCTGCTGCTGATCCTGAGACTATTTCTCAGGGTCCCAAGGGTGTAAAGGCTTCTACAGCCAAAAGTCCTACCCCTTCTGATAGAGATTCCAGGGCACTGGATAGATGGGGTAAGAAGGTTTATAAGTCTGCAACCTTGGCAATTAGGGCGTTAAACTGCCAGTTTCATATGCTTAAATATCAACAGCATGTTATGGGCTTACTGAAACAGAAAATGTTAATTTCTGATTGTGTGGAAAATAGAGTTACAGGATTTATTGCATTCAGCAGAACAGGTTGGAAAGCATACTTTGCAATGTGGTTTTGGTTCCTTGGAGAGGCCACTTGCAGGGCCGCCCTAACTGAATCTGTGATAAGAAGGCATGCCTGGTTCAAGGAACAAAGTCTTCCTGATCATGTTCAAGCTGAATTGTTGGATGCCCCTTTGCAGCATGATAGTCTGTTTGGTAATAAGGCAGAAGAGGTTTTAAAGAAAATGGAATACAAAGCTAAATCTATGCAAATTGTAAAAGATTTATTGCAAGTGCAGCCACCCAGGTTCAGTAGGCACTGACCTAAGAAATGGTCCTTTCCTGGGCAAACCCAGGTGGTTAAAAGGCTCCAGATATCAATCACAGGAATCTTACAGGTCAAAGCAATGGGGTGCCACCACCTCCAAATCTGGAGGGAACAAAGCACAACCCTACAGTAAGCAGTCTCAGAGACTTTCCTCTATCATCTCCAAGTACTTAACTTTTGGCAGCCCCCTTGGGGGGAAACCTAGCACTTCATGCTCAAAAGTGGCATTTAATTACCCAGGACAAGTGGGTATTAAACATAGTATCCCAGGGGTACAGATTTCATTTCTGTACTTTGCCAATTCTAAACGGATGGCCAGATCTGCCAAAAAAACAGTGGGCAGAGGCCCAGAAACAAGTCATGTCCCTCATGGATATGGGGGCTATTCAGCCGGTAACAGAAAAGGAAAAAGGACAAGGATTTTATTCGACTTTTCCTGGTACCCAGGAAAGACAAGTCATGGCGTCCAATACTGGACTTATTGATTCTGAACACGTTCCTGGACATTCCAGAATTCAAAATGCTGACTTTACTACAGCTACTGCCTATGCTAGGCAAAAATGCCTGGTTAGTAACTCTAGACTTGAGGCATACCTGGATATCCCAATAAGGGAATCTTGCAGAAGATACCACCACTTCAAAGCAGGTTTTTTGCATTACCAATTCTCTACACTGCCCTTTGGCTTATCTACTGCGCCCAGGGTCTTTACAAAGTGCCTGGCACCAGTAATTGCATTCTGCAGCCAAAAAACATTCAAATTTATCCTTATCTTGACGATTATCTCATTCAGGCAGCGAACAAGGACACTCTTCTTCAACATCTGGCGTTTGTAAAAAGACTTCTAGCATGCCTAGGGTACACCATAAACGAAAATAAATCACAACTGGTATCCTCTCAAATAATTACATCTCTGGGTGCAAGCTTGAATACAACTGCCCAGATGGCTTACCTCATGCCAGACAAACAAATGCAATTGACAACATACTTCAAACAAATGACAACAAAAACCCAGTTATCTGCAAGACAAATTCTGCAGGCTTTGGGGTTCATGGCATCCTGCATTCTACTAATTCCATATGCGAGGCTGCATATGAGTAAACTTCAATGGTACCTAAAATGTTTATGGAGTCAACACTGTCACAGCCTGGAAACCATGACTCCTCTCATTCCTTGCCTAAAACAGGAGTTTCTTTGGTGGGCAGAGACATGTCGCCAAAACAAGGGACTGTCATTCACTCTACCCCCCGCCACTCAAACCCTAACTTACAGACACATCAGACTATGCTTGGAGGGGCCCATCTGGCAGGGAGATGCATCCAGGGCAAATGGAGTCCAAACCAAATGCATCTACATATCAACCAGAAAGAAATGCTAGCTGTTCAGAATGCTCTGACAGCCTTCAAGGGCTTACTTCATCCAAGACAACTACTGATAGTCGGACAACACCACAGTTGTGTGGTAAATAAGCAGGGTGTGTACCCATTCCTACCCCCTTTGCAGACTAGCCATGGCCTTGTGGAACACAGCCTTGACTTACCAAATACATCTTCAAGCTCAGTTCCTGCCAAGAAAGCAAAATACTCTGGCAGACGACCTAAGTAGAATTTTTATGGACCCGTACAAATGGAAACTGGATCCACAAATCTTCAGCATGTTAACACAGAAATGGGGAAGCCCAGACATAGATCTATTTGCCTCTCTCCACAACTATCAGTTGGACAAATTCTGCACAAGAACTTATCACAAAAAAGCATGGAAAGTGAATGCTCTATCCTTCAACTGGAAAAACCAATCGGTGTATGCCCAATGTCTTACTAAAAGTCAGACAGGAAAAACCAAAAATTATTCTAATTGATCCGGACTGGCCTCGCCAACACTTGATACCCCTTCTAAGGAATATGTCACACCTTCCACCATGGTACTTGCCTCAAACAACTCATCTATTGTCTCAGCAGAACTATCAAATTTTGCACACACTGCTCCAAACTCTGAATCTTGCAGCATGGCTAATCAACTAATTATTCAAACTACATCGCTCAGTAAACCTGTGATGGATGTCATTTTGGAAGCTAGAAGGCCTAGTACTAGAAAATCTTATGCTGATAAATGAAAGATATTCTGTGCTTGGAGCCAAGCACAAGGAATAGACACAGCAAAGCCCAATATTCCTCAGATTTTACAATACTTAACTGAGATGCTTGACAAGGGCCTATCTTTTTCTTCAATAAAAATCCATCCCTCTGCCATCTCGGCTCATTACAATACAGAGCCTCCCCTCTTTTCTCATCCACTTCTGAAACAGTATCTCAGAGGGGCCAAAAATTTAAGGCCTCCCAGGAGAGCAACCAACTCCTTCATGGGACCTCAATTTTGTGCTGGAAAAACTCACCCTGCCTCCTTTTGAACCAGCAGCTACTGCGGTTATAAAATTTCTTTCTTGAAAGACAGCTTTTCTTTTGGCAGTCACTTCAGCTAGAAGGGTTTCAGAACTACAGGCTCTCATGGCAGTGGAGCCTTTCATTACTTTTTACCCGGACAGGGTGGCCCTCAGGACCAATCCTTTTATGCCTAAGGTGGTATCCAGTGTGGCTCTTAACCAGACCATTCACCTGTCAACTTTTTTCCCAAATCCGCAGAACAAGGTGGAGCGAATTCTGCATTCATTGGATGTACATAGACAACTAAGATTCTACTTAAACAGGACAAAATCTCTAAGAAAGTCTGAGCAACTACTGGTAGCATTTGCTGCAGGATCAGAGGGGAAGGCTATATCAAAGCAGACTATTTCTAAATTGATAAGCCATTGCATTTGTTTCTGCTACTTGCACCATGGTAGACCTCTGCCCAAGAGAATCAGATCCCATTCCACCAGGGATGCCTCTACTTCAGCAGCTTTTCTTAGAGAGGTCCCAACCAAAGACATTCTAGAAGCTGCTACTTGGAGCTCAGTTCATACATTCACAAAGCATTACCATTTACCTCTCTTCTCTAAATCCAGGGCAGGCTTTGCCACTGAAATTCTGCAGGGCCTCATAGCTGCTCCTAATGCTGTTTTGTTCCATCCTCCCATCCATAGCTTTGGGATTCTACCCAAATGTATTGACTTCAACAGTGAAACATGAAGAACATAGTACAGTTGTGTACACTTACCTTAAATGTAGATGTTCAAGTGTATTCACTGTTGCAGTCCATCCCCCATTCTATACCTTCTCTTTCCTTCACCGTACTCAAAAGCCTTTGTGGTGTATTTGCTTTTAGTTGAAGGTAAATTTTGTTTCTGATTTGCATTTATATATTTACAGTTTATTTATATAGTTTTGCTCCCCATTTGGGGGGCACCTGACATCTGGGGCAAGAAAAACTGATTAAAATGGCGTCGGCTGCATGTTTTATACCCCTGACGACCTGACGTCATGGAAGAGGAGACAGCAACCGACGCAGGACTCGAGACTGTTATTCAGGCCAACTGAGGGCAACCTGCCAGTAGATTACCCAAATGTAATGACTGCAACCGTGAATACACTCTAACATCTACATTTATGGTAAGTGTACACAACTGTACTTTACCCTCCCTCCAGCACCCTGACTTCTCTTGACTTTTTCCTTTCTTGTTTGGCATATATTATATTATGTGTATTTGCTTTTTGCTGGGGGTGTTCCATGCCATATAATTGCTTCCTATTATGGGGGCACCTAACGTCTGGGGCAAGAAAAACTGATGTAATGGCATCGGCTGCATGTTTTATGCCCTTGACGATCTGACGTCATAGAAGAAGCGACAGCATCCGATGCAGAAATCCAAAGACTGGTATTCAGGCCGTCTGAGGCTACCTGCAAGCAGATAACCCAAATGTGATGACTGCAGCAGTGAATAACACTCTAACATCTACATTTATGGTAAGTGTACACTAATGTACTTTCCTTCTTTTGCTTTCCACAGTACTGAATTAATTATTTTATAGTGGTCTGGCTTGTATGTTCGACAAGTATCTCCTGTGCAGTCCCAGTCTGTCTTCCAGGGTGTCTGTTTTCACTGTCAGTTACATGTTCTCTTTTTTGTTACCACCTGCAGGGTGTCCCAGCTGCTCAGCTAGTGTCACATCTACCTCCTTCCACCTCGTACATTGACATTTTTTGTAAAATGTTTTTCTAAGGTCTGTGACATGTTTGGAAAAGATCAAGTGTGCCTGTAGGAGACCAATTCCATCTAAGGGCTGCCATTTGCATTTCATATTCTAGCAGAAATGATACTTTATTCTTGCAATCATAGTGCTAATTTTAATAAGAACTTTATCAATTTTGCCAATAGACTTTGAGGCTTCTTGAAGGAAAGTTTTTGGTACTGGGATAGTGATGTAAACTCTGCCTGGATCTAGGGAACTTTTAAATTATAGCTTTAAAATTTAAATATTTCCCAAGATTTTTGGAGAAAAAACAGCTATAGAAAAATAGAAAAATTGCTAATCAGGAAAGCAGGGGGACCAGAATGTGTGACTATATTAGCCCACCTAGTCTAGCGGGTGCAAAAAGAGACAGACCCAGTGAGGTGTTCTTTGTTTGCCCCACAGCCTGTCACTTTAATGAATTACCCATTTATAATAGCCTGTCTGGTGGCCGCCTGTGAAATCACCTGTTTCATTTCCAGCTATAAAACCACAAAAATAGCCAGCATGGTAGAGAAACCTGCGTTTAATACAGACCGGTTTCGGTCTCAATGACCTTTATCAATGTAACATTTTTTTATATTAGCAGAACAACTGCTAATATAGTAACACCATATTTTAAATTGACCAATCAAAACCAGAACATACTAGTCACCTAGCCCAAATTAAAAAATATATACAATACACATGTAAACATCAAAAATAAAAAACCTATACATAAAAAATATGCATTAAATATGTATACATACAAAACATAATTATCCGTTGACAACACTAGAAAAATTCTTAATATATCAAACAAAAATATATATAAAAAAATAAATATATATATATATATATATATATATATATATATATAGATATATAGATATATAGATAGATATATGTATGTATGTATATATATGTGTATATATATATATATATATATATATATATATATATATATATATAGATAGATATAGATATATAAAATTTGTGTGTATGTATATAAAAAAATATATACATATAAATAAGTCTGGATGAATGTTTACAAATGGTCATTTAGGCCTGGGGGAAAAAGACCACCCAGATTTACAATCCAAGATCTTTCTTTTTTATTAAGAATGTCATGCCATTTGTATTTGGAAAATTTGGAACCAACAATTCTGTCAATAATTGTAAAGGAAAATCTAGCTATTTTGTGAACTAGAACATGTTTGTACAATGCGTTGGTGATAATCTTGTTACGTATATTACTCAAATGCTCGGAAATTCTAAGTTTAAAAGGCCTGGATGTTTGGCCAATATAAAAAGCCGAACATTGACATTCAGCAAGGTAAATCACCCAACTACTACTAAAATTTGATAATGTACGAATTTCAAAAACTTTGGATGTATTCTTTCTTGAAAATTCTTTGGTTTTATGTACATATGTACATATCTACAGAAGGTACAATGTTCACATGGATGACATCCATATGACCTGGCACCCCTAATGGTCCTTTGTTTTTTTGCATACACTTGGATGGATGCATGTCTTTTGAAATGACTAAAATGTCCGCCTAAAGTAATGCCCCTTCTATAAGAGAACCCGCATCTATCCTCTAATATAGTTGCCAAATGTTATCTAGCAAGTAGTATATCCCAATACTTATTGATGACCCCAATCAAAGATTTGCTATTCTTACCGAACGTGGTAATGAATCTAATCTTGGAACTGCATCCAGACTTAGACCCATCATAGGTCAATAATTGCTGTCTGGGCATCCTTTCCACAAGATGTTTGATCTGAAATAAATGACTCTCCGAATATCCATGTTCCATAAATCTATTGTTGAGGTCTGTATTGCACGAGTCAAGATCAGATGTTCTAGAACAGATTCTCTTATTTCTCATAAATTGAGATTTAAGGATATTTCGCGTAATGTGGCCTTGAATGACAGCTGGAGGCATGTAATAACGAATTTGAACAAAGAGGCTTTTTCTATGCACTGTGCTGGCCAAAGTACCATCTGATTGCTTAGTGACCAACACATCCAAAAAGAATGTAGATGTGTTATTGGCCTGCACAGTGAACCAAATTCCCCACTTGTTTTCATTTAGGTAACCAACAAATTTGTTCAAATAAGCCATATCAGATTTCCAAACCAACCAGCAGTCATCCAAGTACCTACTCCAAATATCCATCTCATCCATGTATATGTTATGACTCCTGTCATATATAACTTGATGTTCCAAAAATCCCATAAAGAGATCTGCATATACGGGGGCAAAAGCTGCCCCCCATAGCAGTTCCCCTATTCTGTAAGTAATATTGACCATTGAAAAGGAAAACATTTTTCGTCAAAACATGTTCCACCAATCCTAACAAAAAAACATTGAAAGCAACACTATACAAATTAAGTTCTGAAAGCCAAAATTCCAACGCCATAAGTCCGGCCCAGTGTGGGATACTGGTGTAAAGCGATGTCACATCCAAGGTGCATAAGAGCCAGCCATCCTCCATTTGGGAATTGTCTATGAGATTAAGAAATTCCGTTGTCTTTTATTCTGGCCCTTACACCCTTTAACAAGGGTTTCAAATATGTGCTAAGATGCACAGAAATGTGTTCAGTAAGTGACCCACGACCTGACACACTGTGTCTTCCTGGAGGATTGTCAAGGCAAGTCTTGTGTACCTTGTGAAGAAATTAAAGGTAGGGTAACGAAGGTTCGGTAACTTTAAGGTGGTGGAGGGTTTGTTCATCAATGATGCATTCATTATAGGCATGTTCCAAAAACTCATCAATCTCGGCCTTAAATTTAGGGCTAGGGTCATTAAATAAAGGAGTATAAAACCTAGTATCATTGAGTTGTCTGTGACCCTCCTCACAATCCGACCAATTCATCAGCACTATAGACCCACCCTTATCTGCTTGAACTATCACCAAATCCTTCCTGTTTTTAAGTTTTAACAAGGCCTCTTTTTCACGCTTATCATGATTATCTGGCAACAAACCATACCCATTATTGTTTGCAAAATGAAGCTCACGAAGTACACATCTTTGAAAAGTGTCAACATGTTTATTCATTGGTGGAACAAATTTAGAAGCATGACATTTAAAACTACCCTCATTTGGTAAATGCTGATCTTCCTGGTCCCCAAAGAAAATCTTTAAATTCAAAAGTTGACAGACTGTACATCTTGTACAAAATCATATTCAGGCGCACACAAAGTGGGAATGTAGTTTAAACCTTTATTGAGAACTTTATAATCATCCTTTGACAGAATTACTGAAGATATATTTATCACATTGTTGGTTTCATTTTCGTTTCTAACAATTGTAGCATTGTCTCTAAACTGACCCCTACTTTTGTGTTTCCTACCCCCACGTTCCCTGTTGCCCCTAAAGGGGTTTTCTGAAAATGATCCATCTGTTCTACCATACTACGTTTAGGGACTGGTGATGTCTTGAGGAGCCTCATTTTCGTTGTCGGTACATGAAGACAAATCTTCACCTCACCCATCCCCAAAGGACTTACTTTTCCTTTTTAGTCTAAATGCCTGATCCTTATTTTTGAAAAATTTGACATTCTGAGATTGTTCAAATGGGTGCCCAGAACTATAGTCAAATCTCTCTAGAATTTATTGATTTTTCCCAGATTTTAGCTCATTTTCTACAGTTAACAAGCCACTGCTTAGTTTGCTCAAACATTCTTTATATATATTCTGGTTTGTCTTCCCATTTTTTGGCATCTTGACACATTCTTAACACTTCCAAGTTCAATGTTTTAATCCTTCGTTCATGGAAAGCATACAAGGCCCTAACAAGTTCCATAGTAGAACTTTGCTGTATTTTTGCCCAAACTTCTAATAGTTCAGCATCTGGTTGTCCCACTAAAGGTTTCAACCTAATCCTCAAACCTCTCAAGTAATGCTCTTATTAATATATGCAGAAAACAATTTACTGTGCCAAACACTAGATCTTAGCCTTTTCATTTTCTTAAAAATGTTATGAAATTGGGCATGGCATTCACTCTGTTTGTTGTCACCCCATTATCTGTTTGACTAGTAGTAGAACATATAAATATATGTCAGTATCATTTCTGTCCTGGGATAACCCTTTAAGAATAGTAATTTCCCCCAGACCTAAATGACCATTTGTAAACATTCATCCAGATTTATTTATATGTGTATATATATATATATATATATATATATATATATATATATATATATATATATATATATATATATATTTTTTTTTTTTTTTTTGTTGTTGATATATTAATTTTTCTGGTGTTGTCAAGGGATATTTGTTTTGTATGTATACATATTTAATATATATTTTTTATGTATATGTTTCTTATTTTTGATGTTTACGTGTGTATTGTGTATACATTTACATTTGGGCTAGGTGATTAGTATGTTCTGGTTTGGATTGGTCAATTTAAAATATGGTGTTACTATATTAGCAGTTCTGCTAATATAAAAAATTATTACATTGATAAAGGTCATTGAGACCGAAACCGGTCTGTATTAAACTAAGGTTTCTCTACCATGCTGGCTATTTTTGTGGTTTTATTTGTTCTCTAGTGCCGTGCAGTTGATGTCCGTGCAAGGGGTCCTTGATGTAGTTCCTCATTTCCAGCTATGCCACAACAGATTTTTGTTTTCATTGCCTAGGCCATAAGTTGTGCCATAGGTGTCCACGATGGCTGTTGGGCAGGTGCAACTTCAGTCTGCATTACAGGGGCAGTTCCCCTGACAACATCCATCCGTCCTCTACCCCTTTTCCCATTTTTGCACATGGGGTAAAGGCGTCACTTCAACAGTGATAATCATCTCGAGACAAGGTTTACTTCGGGTAGCTAGCCCTTCTGCAGTAGTTCATCCGTATCCCTCACTCGTGCACAGACTCGTAGCTGTGGGCAGTGTAGTGTCTCCTAATCACCTAGTGCATGACTTTGGAATGTGGGAGGAAACCGGACACCTTGAGGAAACCCACGGGACCGCCCGGAGGACATGCAGACTCTGCACAGAAGGCAGCCCAGCCGAGAATTGAACAGAAGAACCTCTTGCTGTGAGGTGACAACACTAACCACTGCAGCACCATGGCCACCCCAGTCCTGGCTGTATTGATACGTGAAACTTGAGAAGGGTTCCCAAGTATTTTTATCTTTTTTAATAGAGACTAGTCAAGAAGCAGCACAGAAACCCCACCCTCCCTTATGCTGCAGACATTAACATCAAAGACATTAGCTTTCTCAACATATGGCCAAATCATGTAAGGTATAATGTGAGAGGAGAACATTCAGGTGTTGTAATGCTGACCGGGTGTATGATATCCTTGGCTGAAGACTTTCCGTACATTACTATTACTGCAACACTGATCAGACAGACATTTACTGTTTTGCCGGTTCATTGAAGGGGATGGGACTGTTTGCTGGCAGTGTCTCTTGAGGAAGTTGACCACCACAGTCAGTCTGTAGCACATCCTCCTTTCACTGAATATGTAACCTCCCAGAGGTTAGTATCTTAAATGACAAAACCCATTAAACCATCCCTTATGGCTGTCTTAATGATGGCCCCTCTTGACCAACACTTGCCCTAGTTGAAGAGGTAATGAATGAGTTTATTGGACTGGAGGAGACCGATGATTAGAAGGCATTGGGAGGCAAAAAGTGAAAAAAAGAGACACTGCATTTGCCGTTGCTCCTCTTATGGTAAGACAATTACTGGTCATGTTAGAGCCCATTTTGGGGGGCCATTGCAGCTGCCTCTGCCTTCCTAAGCAGGGTTATCATACGTCTGTCTTGCAGACTTCCACGTGGTCTTCTGCATGCCTTTACTACGCATAATCTGAATGGTGCTAGCAGAGTGTGGGTAAGCTTTGACATTTCCCTTCTGCAGGGGCTTATCATAGGATCATAGAAGGTTATTAGGCTAATGGCCCTGAAGCCCTTACAAGCCTAGCCAAGGTTTCTCTCTTGTATTGATAGCAGCCCTAACTCAACATCTGCTGCCGCTGTCCAGAAAGGATGCAGGTGAAACGCCAATGGTGAATTTGCAGTTTCCCATCCAATCATCCAGATTGCGCATAAAAAGGGTTGGCAATGGGCTCTGTTTCATTAGGATTGGCACCTTATTCCAGAGTATGGAAGCCTTTGGGAGATGAATGTCACTCCAGCAGGTCTTGTTGATGTCACCTCTCATGTTGAGGTTGCTAGAACAGTGCCACGAGTACCACTTGTCTTGCTAATGTGTAGTATTTCCATCCTGGCAGGGTCTGAGGTTGCCCTGTAAGCAAAGCAGAGATCACCCCTGAGTAGTCTGTGTGATAGAGTACAAAGACAGGGTTTTCAGTCTGTCAGCATAAGGCAAGTGTGGATGCCTTGAATTTACTTTGTAAGATACCTCTGAGGTCTCTCCAATTTCTGGAGGTGCCTGGTGAGTTGCATACAAAATGGTATACTCTATTATTGGTCTGATAAGAGGGGGGTTTATAACCTTTTTTTCGTAGAGGCAAATGTCATTATTAAAGGTGGGCAATGCATAAGGCTTTCCTGATCACTGATGAAACATGGGTGTCAAACGAGAGGTTGCTGTCAACCTGTTTGCCCAGATCTCTCACCACGGATTGGATACTTGACATGGTGGTGTTAATGTGGTATTTTGCAGGGACGTCTCATTTGCCAAAGGGGATGATGAGCCACCTTTTGTTTTTTGTTTTTTTTTTGTTTTTTTTCCATTTGTTTACCGGGAAAATTCAGCTGGACCAGGTCCATTTTCACTGGATGCCCGGGGAGAAAAGCTCCACAATTAAAATATAGTAATAAGTTAATACAATGAGAATTGTATTACATAGGAAAAGTTAACAGGCAATGCAGGACTGAAATAGTTGGATTAAATATTTCAAAGGTAGTATAGGCAGTTTACATTCCTAGTAAGTGTACACTTAAAGAAGGACAAAGACCAATGAGACTTATTCTAAGAGTATGTATTCCTATGAAAGTAGAATAGTGTGATTTCTGGACTGAAGTTTTAAGGGGAAGAGACAGTAAAGAGAATGTCAAGTGATACAAGGGCAGATCCATGCTGTCCTAAGATGAGATTTGAGTAATAATTTGAAGTTTGTTTGTAGTAGTAGAGGTAATATTAGTGGGGAGATTATTCCGTTTCTTGGCTCTGATGTGGGAATATAGGGCTTTCCTGCAGTGTTGTTAGTAGTAACACTGAGGAGAGGTTGATTAGATGAACGGAGAGTGCGACCTGGGAGAGTGGGGGTTTAATGGCTATTTAAGGGCAGGATTTTTTTCTGGGTAGTTTCTGATAAAGGCACAGGTGAGTTGTTTGTACGTTAGTAAGTTAGGAAATTCAAGCCAGTGAAGTTCTTTTAGTACTTGGCAGTGATGAGTTCTAAAGGGGAATTGTTGGCAAATTTGGCAGTCTTATTATAGCATGACTCTAACTTGTCTAGATCTGCTCTTCTAGTATGGGTTAGGATTGGTGAAGCATAAGTAAGTGTTGATAAGAGGTCAGTTTGATCTAGGGTGATTCTTGATTTCTCTGAGAGAGTTTTTGTGCCTGTAAAGGGTTCCCATTTTATTGTGAACTTTCTGAATGGTTTGTGCTATGTGTAGATCGAATGATAGGTTGTTGTCAATTTCAACTCCTAGGAGTTTTGTGTGGGTGGAAGGAGAGATGATAGTGCCATTCCCAGATGAGATAGTGAAAGTAGAGGGGGTAAATTTTGTTTTATTAGGGGTGAACAATAGAAGTTTGGTTTTATTGGCATTAAGAATAAGTTGGATGTCAGTGATCCAAGTTTCAATAGCAGAGAAAGATTCTTGGGCAAGTTATTGTAGGGTGTTAACAGATGGGGCTGCACAGATGAGAGTAGAGTCAGCTGCATACTGAATGTGAGGCTTGCTTAGAGGAGGTGTATAGATTGTAAAGATAGAGAAGAGTAGTGGGCCTAATATTGAGCCTTGTGGTACTCCTATAGAGTTAAGGAGAGGAGGGGGAAAGGTCATTGTGCTATTGTACAGATTGTTGTCTGATAAGTAGCTATTGAACCATCAGATAGTAGTGGAAGTAAAGGATAGGGAATGAAGAGCATCCAGTAGTCTAGGGTGTGAGACCATGTCAAATGCTTAGAGAGGTCTAGAAAGGTAGCAGATACATAGTTGTTGTGTTTCTATGATGATTAACCAGATTGGTAAAGGAGAGAAGAGCAGAAGTTGTACTATGGTGAGGGCGGAATCTGTGTTGGGTGGAGGAGAGAAGATTGTTTATATTCACTTTTTTACATTTAACTTGAGCCCGTGACTCTGGCACCAATCGTTGGTTTCAGTAAGACCTTCCTGAAGGGTGTCAGTCTCACTAGGGGATTCTGTGACTGCACCCAGCTTGCAGTAGTCTACAAACTTTGTCAGCCACATGCCCTTTGTTTTTGCCTGTACTTCAGAAAAGTAAATTCCAAACCATAGGAGCCCCAGCACTGAGACCTGTGGTACTTGACTGGTTACTGGTCTGAAGGTGGATGAAGAGTCCCCTATTTTAACTGTGCTGTATTGGTGAGCCGGTTTTCAACCCACCTCACAGTATACTGGTTTGCGTTCAGTTGGGTTAGTTTATCAATGATACCCAAGTAGGTGTTGAAGGCTTTTGTTAAGTCCATCTAGGCCATATACACAGATGTCCTTCATGGATGCATCTGCAGTCATAACAAATGGGTTGTCCTGTCGTCAGGCAGCCCTTCGGTCGGCCGGATTCCAAAGTCTGGGTCCGGCTTCGGCTGATGTCGCATTTCACCCGACGTCATCTCTGCTGGTCTTCGGGTATAAAGGCATCAGCCGACGCCATTTTCCCCAGTCTTTCTTGCCGCGTGGCGCCCGAAGCAGAAGCTGTTCGCAAGTGCCGGTCGGTCCGATCCAGAGAGTACTACTACCGAATACTACTTCGAAGACTTCTAAAAAGCTAAGTACCCCATTGGGGACTCTTTCTTGCCTCAGCCGATGTCAGAAAAAGTCAATAACTGTTTAGCTTGTGGGAAACAAATACCTCATAAAGATTTCCACTCTTACTGTCTGCCTTGCTTAGGCCCAGACCACGACGTAGCAGCCTGTTCGGCCTGCGCTCCCTTCAACCGACGACGCCAGGCGTCGGTCGGAGTTTGCTGAACAATTTTTCGCTCAGACTTTGCTTACATTATGCCGCCGGATCCTCCGACTACCCAAATTGTTAAAAACACAAGGAAAAAGACCGACACTCGCGGTCCGCGGTTTCGGCGAAACCACGGTTAAGCAAAGCGAGTGTCTCGGTTTCGGCGAAACCGAAAACTGGTCAATCCTCAGCCGAATCCATGGCTACTACTGAGGCTCCTGCTACCTTACCTGAATCGGCCTCAGAAATTTTGCCTACAATTGTGGTTTCTAGTGAGTTATCAGACACCATCCCTTTGGATGTTTCTACCCCAGCACGTGGTGCTGCTAGACCCCCCTGCAGCCATGTCTATCAAGGCCTTTGCCAGGGCTAAAGCAGCCAAATCTGCTAAGTCAGTGCCTGTTAAACCTCCCTCACACAGGCCCACCTCTAGTTCACAAATGCTTACTCTGGCAGAAGATTTAATATCCTTTATTAGGGGATCCCAATCTCACCCAGACAGGGCCTCTCAGCCCCCAGAAAAGAGACCTAGGACAGAGCCCCCCCGAGCCAGTGTCCTCTGATGATTCTGCGGATGACTCTGACATTACAGAACAGCCAGAGGATCCTTTTTCTACTTATGAAGACTCCGATGCTGAAGAATCCATTCCAGCTGCCTCTCCACCAGAGGAATTTTCCTTTGGGGAAACCTTACATGCCATGAGAGAACAATTTCAATGGCAGGGACAAGATTTCTCAGATTCAAGAAAAGGCTTAGGACCTTTCTGCATTTACCACAACATAGGCCCTTAGCTATACCTCCTGTTTTGCCTGTTGTGGATGATGCATTTAATGATGTCTGCACTGCTCCTGATTCTTTACCTCCAGCCCCTGCCAAACCTGATAGATTTTACAGGGTCCCAGACACTCATCACCACCTATACAAGGCCCCACTGGCAGACCCGAAACTATTTCCCAGGGGCCTAAGGCAGTAGCCTCGACCACAGCAAAAAACCCTATTCCTTCAGAAAGGGAATCCAGGTCCTTGGACAGATGGGGGAAAAAAGTTTACACCTCTGCTACTCTCTCAGCTAGAGCTTTAAACTGTCAGTTTCACATGATCCAATACCAAGAGTTTATGCTTGATCAGTTAACTAAAAAAGTATCCTCTGATGAATCTATAGATAAGAAATATGTATTAGAAATGGTGAATAACATACAACAGGTTAGTAACCATTCCTTAAAATGTGGCTATGATGCACTGGAGGCTTCATTTAGATCAGCCATGACTGGCACAGTGATAAGAAGACATGCATGGTTGAAAGAGCAGGTTTTACCGGATCATGTTAAAGCTAAGCTATTAGATGCTCCTATGGATAAGGCCAGTTTATTTGGTACACCTGCCCAGCAGGTAATGAAGAAAATGGAAGAAAAGGCAAAATCTGTACAAACAGTTAAAGATTTCTTACAGGTTCAGCCCCCAAGATTTAGCAGGAACTGGCCTGCCAAAAACTGGTCCTTTCCTGACTCCGCAAGATCCCAAAGGGGCAGGAATAGACGCTCAGAGGCAGAAATCAATCCAGAGGAGGTGCCTACAGAGGACGACAGTGGCAAGGTAATAACAGAGGCACAGACACAACCACTACCACTGCAACAGGACAATCACAGTGACTTGGCTCTAACTCCGCCTACCAGGGAGCAAATAGCAGCACCATTAGGCGGAAAGTTAGCCTTATTTTCGAAAAATTGGCACTATATCACAAAAGACAAGTGGATTTTGCAAACCATAGACCAAGGCTACCGGTTCCACTTCCACACCTTACCAGTAAACAGAGGAATGCCAAACCTGCCTCCAAATCAGAAATTAGAAGCTCTACAGCAGATAACGGAATTAACAAAGATGAGAGCTGTGGAAAGAGTACCAATAACAGAACAGGGCAAAGGATTCTATTCCAGACTCTTCCTAGTACCAAGAAAAGAAAAAAGTTGGAGACCTATTCTCAACCTGTCCATCTTAAACACATATATCATTGTCCCAAAATTCAAAATGCTGACCCTACAGCAACTTCTTCCCATGCTGGGCAAGGAGTGTTGGCTGGTAACTCTAGATCTCAAGGAGGCATACCTGCACGTCCCTATTCGACCAAATTGCAGAAGATACCTCAGATTTCTTGCAGGATCAGAGCATTATCAATTCTCAGCATTGCCCTTTGGCTTATCTACTGCGCCCAGAGTATTCACAAAATGCCTGGCATCAGTAATCGCTCACTGCAGACTACAGGGAATCCAAATTTATCCATACCTGGACGACTGCCTGCTACAAGCGGACAACAGAAGCAAGCTGACAACAGATTTACAAAGGGTCATTTACTTGCTACAAGCCCTGGGATACACAGTCAATTTTCAAAAATCAAGGCTGATACCATCCCAAACAAGAACATTCTTGGGCGCGGAATTGGACACAGTAAAACAAATGGCATTCCTAACTGCAGAAAAACAAAAAGAACTCCCTCTTTACTTCTTGGCATTAACAAAACAGAACAAACTAACAGCAAGAAAAGTTCTGCAGGCCTTGGGCTTCATGGCATCATGCATAATCTTGGTCCCACATGCCAGACTGCATATGAGAAAACTATGAGTGGTACCTAAAGAATTTATGGTCTCAACACAGGCACAGCCTAGAAGCAGAAATACCACTAATCCCATGCCTAAAACAGGAGTTCCTATGGTGGGCTCAAGCATGCCAGTCAAACCCAGGCCTATCCTTCCACAACTTTCGAACAAGCCAAACAATCACAACAGACGCCTCAGACCTAGGATGGGGGGCGCACATGCTGGACAAATGCGTACAAGGATTGTGGACTCAGGACCAGCTGCACCTGCACATAAACCAAAAAGAAATGCTGGCAGTAAAACTGGCAATCCAAAAATTCAGACCATTCCTCAAAGAAGGCCATTTGATGATAAGGACAGACAACACCACAGTCATGTGGTACATCAACAAACAGGGAGGCACTCATTCATACCCCCTATGCAGAATGACTTTGGACCTATGGAATCTGGCACTCAGCTACAACATCCAGTTACAGGCAATATTTGTACCGGGAAAAGAACACCCTAGCAGACATGTTAAGCAGAACCACCTCGGATGCTCACGAATGGATGCTACACCCGGACATCTTCAAGACCATCACAAAGAAATGGGAATGCCACAAATAGATCTATTCGCTTCCCTCTCAATCACCACCCCAAAAAATCCTGCACAAGGACATTCCACCCACTTGCATGGAAGGTGGATTCGCTCTCCTTCAGCTGGAAAGGTCTGACAGCATATGCATTTCCACCTCTTCCTTTGATACACAAGGTATTACTGAAAATCAAAGAGGAATGTCCAAGGATAATCCTGATAGCTCCGAACTGGCCAAGGCAACACTGGTACCCATTGCTGAGGAGCATGTCTCAGGAGAAAATGTGGTCAATACCCCTGATGCCTTTGATGTTAACTCAGAACAACTACAGCATCATGCCCCCAAACCTAAAAACTTTGCAACTGACTGCCTGGAACATCACATAGCAGCAACTAATCCAAATCTTTCCCAAAGGGTTAAAGACATTATCCTGGAAGCCCGCAGACCTTCAACAAGAAGGAACTATGCAGGAAAATGGAAAAGGTTTGTCATTTGGAGTGCTGAAAGAGGAAAAGATGTGTCGAATATAGATATTGCTAACATTCTGGAGTATTTGGCAGAACTTCTACATACAGGCCTGTCCTATTCCTCCATCAAGATACATGCATCAGCTATCTCAGCAGAATACAGCTTTGATCCACCTGTCTTTTCACATCCTTTACTCAGGCAGTTCCTCAGAGGATCAAGAATGTAAAACCTCCTAGGAAACCACCATTACCAGCATGGGACTTGAACTTTGTGCTAGAAAAGTTGACACTCCCTCCGTTTGAACCAGCAGCAACAGCAGATCTACAGCACCTGTCATGGAAAACTGCTTTCCTACTGGCAATTACCTCAGCAAGGAGGGTTTCTGAACTACAGGCCTTAATGGCAGTACAACCCTTCCTAATCTTCCATCAAGATAGGGTGTCCATGAGAACTAATCCTACATTTATGCCTAAGGTGGTATCCAGAGTGTCTTTAAACCAGGCAATCCACCTACCTACCTTCTTCCCCAATCCACAAAACAGAGGGAAAGAATGCTGCATACCTTGGATGTACATAGACAGCTACGCTACTACCTGGACAGAACCAAAAGTAACAGAAAAACTGACCAGCTTTTTGTAGCCTATGCAACAGGAAGGAAG